>NW_007175551.1:96475-199013 GCF_000164805.1 Carlito syrichta
CATTTACCAGTTATGATTAATACATGGATAAAACAATTATCATGTCAAGAATAGCACTGCCAGGAACTCTCTTCAAAAGAGTCCCAAATTACAGTCCTTGAAGTGCTTCAAGAAAGTTCCCAGGTGCACGGTCCTTCATGTAGCAGTTCTTCTTTTTTAGGCTTTTACGACCTTCAAAGTTTTTGTAATCGCCTTTCTTGTCCAGGTGTCTTTGTTACTTTTCTCTTATCCTGCAGTGTTTATTTCTAAAGAAAACTCAAAAGAAGCTTTTAATGACATTTCCCAGGCCCCCAAGGTTGCTTTCTGTATTTAGTTAATTATCATAAAAGTATCTAATTAGTATATCATGAATTCAGTGAAAACCCACTCTATAAATGTTTACTTAAAATTTAACTATAGAATTAAGTAAAAACTTTAACGATTAATCTTTATCCTAAGTCTGTGAAGACAGTGTTGTAAATCACCTACATAACTCCTAGATAAGTGTTAGAACTTATAATGAGCTCATAATGAACTTACCATAAACTTGTACTTCTAA
Organism: Carlito syrichta; assembly: GCF_000164805.1. Classification (NCBI taxonomy): domain Eukaryota; kingdom Metazoa; phylum Chordata; class Mammalia; order Primates; family Tarsiidae; genus Carlito; species Carlito syrichta. The sequence continues at coordinate 97,014 of NW_007175551.1, forward strand.
AAAACCTTATGTCTTAAACACTAAACTGCATAATTCTAAATCAAATAAGGAGTGAATATACTAATATCTTTTTATTCAAGCAATATCTAGTAACTTATAACCAAGTGAAAGAAAGTATTCTTGATGTGCTTCAGAGTTTAACCCTTGCATATGTTAGAAAAGACCAAGCGGCATAGTGGGAAAATGGGAAAATGAACCATGACATTCTCAGGTTAGGTGTGAGTACTTCGCATAAACATGCCATTTTCTTCTTCCACGACTGCACAGAATTTCTTGAGCCATATCAAACAGCAAAGGTGGAAGACAGAAGGGCCTCAGCTTCCCGGGCTCGCCCTGCGGCCCGGGGGCTTCGGCCCACCCGGACCCTGTCAATCAGGTGGGCCTCCAAGACTGGCTCCCAATATCTCCCCCAAGGCGGGGGAAGGGGCCAAAGCCAGGAAGCATGGAGACAGCCATAGCTCAAAGAGCACTTGGCACACCAGAGTCTAGCAAGGCAATGGCCGCTGGCTGCTTGTGGTTGAGTCCTTTTAACCATCCCCCTTGAAGAGGGAAGATCATTATGGTGATTGGGTGGTGGTCTGCTTCCACATCATCATGAAGGGGTAGGCAAACCAAGGTGGGGCTTATCTGTGTCATGTAGGTCACAAAGGGCTGATTGGGTTAACCCTCTGGGGGGTGAAGGAGGACATTTGCTATTCACAAACGTAGACATTTGCAACTCACAAATTCTTATGACCTTGGCCAGCCAAAGGGTGATCTTTGATCTTTGGCTTTGACAAGGAACCTAAAAGTTTACTAGAGATTATTATGCTAAACCGTGAATGGTTGGGCTATCCTGGTCTTGCATCTGAAGGAGATTTGCTGAGGTGGGGATGGGATGGAACAGGCTACTTTTTGTCCTGCAGTAGAATGTCTGAACGCTTTCTAATGGTTATGCTGAGGCAAAAAGACTAAGCCCTTTCACAGATGTTGTATTAATCTGGGTTCTCCAGGTAAACAGAAAATATAGGTAAATTTATTATAAGAAATCAGCTTACATGATTGTAGAGGGTAGACAGTCCCAAGACCTGCAGATGCCAAGCTGAAGACTCGGGAGAACTATGGTATGGTATGGTTTCTGAGTTCAAAGTTCTGAGAAACTAAAAGTAAATGGTTATGAGTTCCAGGTTGAATCTGAGTCCAAAGGCAGGAGAAGACCCATGTAATCACTTACAGACAGTCAGGCAGAGAGAGTAAATTCTGCCTTACCTAGCTTTTTATTTTGTAACTAGGCCTTCATGGGATTGAATGAAGACTATAATCATTGAGATGTATAATCCACTTTATTAAGTCAACTAATTCAAATGCTACTCTCTTCTAGAAACACCTTCACAGACATATCCAGAATAATGTTTATGCAGATATATGGACACTCTATGGCCCTGTCAAGTTGATGTGCAATTAACCATCACAAATCCACCCTTATCAACTTGGCACCTATGCATATCCTTAAACCATATATGGTCTCCAAAAAAAATTAAAAAACAGTAAAAAGTTCATAATTTCACCTTACATGATACAACTGTCCTGCATACAATGAAAACACACTAAGCCCTTCTCCAGAAGAGGAGGTAAAGTCCTTGAATACTATTTACTTTTCTCTTTGTTATCTTATCACTTAGTAAAAATTAAATAGTATGATATAAAGTCAGTATGTTGATGTTATATGATAAAGGAATAAGAGATTGAAGAAAACAAAGATAGTGAAATACACATACATATTTATGATAAAAAAAGGAAATATTTATTGTGATGATGTCCTTGTTTCCTTGTAATTGGTCATGTGATCATAGCTGATAGTTATAACATGGTCGCAACTGGTATCTATTACATATTTTCTTTGTATTCTTTAAGCACTTTCATGGGTCATGGCTCTTTACCTGGTGGTATGATCCAGACCTTAATTCCTGAAAATTTTTGATTAGTAGTCTCCTGGATTGGGTTATTATTTTCCATTGACCTAGATGCCCTCAGGGACATTCTGTACTCCAGACCTATACTTCTTTACCTCCATGGTGGTGTAGCAGACCAATTTCCCCTTGGCAGTTGAGATCAATCATTCAGGTCAGCACTGTAACTCTTCTTTGCCTGTTGATTCAGATGCATGAAGACTCCAAAGTGGTTGAGCAGCATTCTTAATTTCCAGTTCAACAAGATTATTGTTGTGTCCCCTGATGGAAGCTTTCCTTCCTTGGAAAGCAAGCATTCTAAACTAGTAGAGCATAAAGTTGTAAAAACAAGCAGCAAAAAATGTTTTAGTATGTCATGACAGGTAATAAATGTGTGATGCCACTCTCACTCCCAGACCTTGATTCCCAGACCCGTGAATCCTCACTACAGGAAAAAGGCACCTTATATGGTACATTAATTCAAAGCATATACAGCTTTCTAGGGAACCTTACCCCAGCTCTGCAATGTATTTCCAACTAGCTGGCAAAATAATTGAGTCTTAAACAGGCATTTCATTGTTCCATTAAACCAGCTTCTTTGAGATGATGAGGAACCTGATAGGATCAGTAACCTTTATGAGTATGGGCCCATTTCTGCACTTCCTTTGCTGTGAAGTGAACTTCTTGATCAGATGCAATGCTGCACAGAATACTATAAGACATTCTAGAAGTCTAAGGATAATAGTTTTGGAAGAAGCATTGCATTTAGGGAAGGTAAACCTGTATCCAGAGTAAGTACATATTGCAGTAAGGACAAAACATTGCCCCTTCCATAATGGAAGACTTCCATAATGAAAACCTGCCACCAGGTTGCTGCTGACTGATCACCTAGGAGATGATGATCAGAGGCTCAGTATTGGTTTTTGTTGCTGGCAGACTAAGCATTCAGCAGTAGGTGAATTGGCTTTGGTGAATGGAAGTCCAGGCTGAGCTAAGGGTAGCCTGCATCCCTGCCACCATGGGCACTTTGCTTATGGATGTTTTGGGTGATGACAGAGGTAGCTGAGGAAAGAGGCTGACTGGCATCCATGGACAGGTCATCCTATCCACTTGGTTATTAAGTTCCTAGGCTGCTGAGGTCACTCTTTGATGAGCATGCACATGGAAAACAAATACTTGCAATTTTTTTGTCCATTCAGATAGATCTGCCACATACCTCTTCCTTAAGTTTTAGTATTACCAACTTTTCAATCACCTTCCTTCCAAATCATGCAGCCAAACCGTTAGCCACAACCCATAGATTGATATATAATTGTGCATGTGGCATTACTTCTTCCAAGCAAAGTGAACAACCAGGTACACTCCTCAAAATTCTGCCCACTAAAATTTTTTTTGTTTCCTTTTTTTGTTTGTTTGTTTTTTTCCCCACTGTCCATCATGGATGTTGCAGAAAGGGACTATAAAACTGCAACTGACCACTTTCGGTTGGTGCTTACATATTGTGCCAAACCATCTGCGAAATAGGCCTAGACCTTCTTTTCCTCTGTAAATTGATCATAGGGACTCCCCCATGAGGCCACAAGTGCAGTCTGAGAGTAAGATGACAGTGTAACTTGAGTGAGAATCACGGGCATTTGTACCACATTTTTGTGTAAGTTATTTGTGCCTTCAGATCCTGCCCAGGTCATATTACCTATCTATAACTTCCATTAGATAATAAATGAAGTGCTGCTGTTCATACTTTATCGTTTGGTGAGTCAGATCACATTCAATACTAAATGTGGAGCTCAGGTCACAAAGTAAATGGGTAGGCCATGGTTAAAACGTTCATTTTTAAGGTCCAGTAGGATGTCAAGAATCACTTTCCAAACGCAGAGTGGATGTCTATGAAGAATAGACGGTGTATTACCTTCAAAGGATTGGTCACCGCCACCCACATTGAAAGGGCACACTCTTTTGCTCAGTCTACTGATTTAAATGTAGTTCTAATCCAGAATCACCCTCACAAACATGCTACACCATTGATCCATCAAGTGGACACATAAAATTAACCATCACAAATACATTTTAAAATTTTTCTTAACTCAGTACGTATATGTTTAATTTTTCACATTTCTTTTTTGTTTTTAATTTTTTTTTATTTTAAAGATGTGGAGTATAATTTGGGATTAGATATACAAGTGGTCATCATACAGATAAAGTTTGAGCCTCGCTTTGGTCCCCACTTTGCCTGGAATTTTTCAATTTCTTTTTTTTTTTTTTTTTGAGTTGGAGTCTCACTTTGTCACCCAGACTGGAGTGCAGGGCTGCTCCCAGTCACCGCAGCCTTGACCTGCTGGGCTCCGGCGATCCTTCCGCCTCAGACTTCCAAGTAGCTGGAACTACAGGCGTGCGCTACCACCCCCGGCTAATTTTTTTTGATTTATTGTAGAGATGAGGTCTCATCAAGTTGCCCAGGCAGGTCTCGAACCCGCGGGCTCAGGCAATCCACTCACCTCAGCCTCCCAAAGCGCGAGATTACAGGCTGAAAATCTGTAGCAAGATGAAACTAAAATGATACTATTGGCAAAGAATAGTATTTCAAAAAGTTAGTCTAAGATTCATTGTACTTTCCATGTATTTATTCAGGTTTAGCATAGTCAGATAAGTTATTTTCAGAGAAGAAGGACTAGATGCCTTATTGAATCAAACTGAAAAAAGAAAAAAACGTGTTTTGCTACTTGTATTTCTTAAAGCATTTTATGTGAACTTTACTTGATAATACAAAAGCAATATTTATAGGAATTACACTTCATTTTGTGTCTTTGGTACCATAACAAATTTGAACATTTGGATCATGTGTAAGACACTTATTTTTTTCTTCGTTACTATATAATAGGCTTTACTTTTGATTTCTATAGAGTCTAAATGTATTCAAAATTAATAATGTATACAACACAGCAATTTGATTTTTTTTTTTTTTCCCTGTGAGTCAGCGTCCTACTCCGTAGCCCAGACTGGAGTGCAGTGGCCGCTCCCGACCACCACAGCCTTGACCCGCTGGGCTCCAGCAATCCTTCTGTCTCAGCCTTCCAAATAGTGGAAACTACAGGCGCGCGCTACCTGGCTGGCTAATTTTTGATTTATTGTAGAGATGAAGTCTTCCCAAGTTGCCTGGGTGGGTCTCGAACCAGCGGGCTTAGGCAATCCATTCGCCTCGGCCTCCTAGAGTCACCCAGCCTGGCAGATTTGATGTTTTAAGATAGTACTTGGGGTCGGGCTCGGTGGCTCAGCCTGTAATCCCAGCACTTTGGGAAGCCAAGGTGGGTGGATTGCCTGAGCCCATGGGTTCAAGACCAGCCCAGGCAACTTGGGGAGACCTCTCCTCTACAATAAATCAAAAATTAGTCGGGCATGGTAGTGCGTGCCTGTAGTTCTGGCTCCTTGGAAGGATGAGGCAAAGGATCACGTGGAAGCCCAGCAGGTCAACGCTGGGGTGGCCGTGAGCATGCCACTGCACTCCAGCCTGGGTGAAGGAGTGAGACTCTGACTCAAAAAAAGATAATACTTTTTTTTTTTTTGGCAGATTGTGCCAGACAATAGCCACTGGGAAGATGCAATCTTAAAATAAAATTGTTCATCAGAAGACACTCTTCTAATATGTGTGAAACGGTGTATTTAATAGAGAAAATAGACGGGCGTGGTAGCGCGCGCCTGTAGTTCCAGTTACATTTTAAGGCTGAAGCGTAAGGGTCGCCGGAGCCCAGCAGGTCAAGGCTGCGGTGGTCGGGAGCGGCCCTGCACTCCAGTCTGGGTGACAGAGTGAGACTCCAACTCAAAAAAAAAAAAAAAAAAGAAATTGAAAAATTCCAGGCAAAGTGGGGACCAATTCCTGTGAAAGGAATTAGAGCAGATGGTTATAGAATAACATACTAAAATTATTGTGATATCAATATTTGAACAACTAAAATAATATTTTGTTGGAAATATTTTATTAAATAACCAAAATTAAATATTTTTAAACAAAATACTTAAATATCCCATAATTCCATAAATTTTTATGTTTCTTTTTAGACATTACGAATGCTCAATTTTTCTTGAAATATTTTAATGATAATAAAACCATTAAAAAAGATATAGTGACTAAGATAACTAGCCTGTTTGACTATATATTTTTTTCAGAGTCCTAAATTTTTTGAAGATAAAATATTTGAAAAGTGAATTATTTTTATAGGTATTTGAATGTTCAATCTAAGTGGGATGTAGAATATTATCCAATTTAGTATAAGAGTTACAGATTCAGTTTCCTCCAGATTTTAATATATCATAGTAAAATATTAAATTAAATACTTAAATCCAAAAAGATGTAAAATATGATTACAAGTGTGTTAAACACTTAGGGAAATAATGAGGAGAGATAAAAATTTAAAACTAATTTTTACTTGTGTGTATGTACATAAAGTTTCCAGCAACAATATTTTAATTGTCCAGTTATTTTTGTTATTTATTTTGACTATTTATTAACAATTTTCATAAGATAAGAATTCATTAGTGCTTCCTGATATATATATATTCAGTTTTTGCCATCCCTCCAATATTGACTGTTGCATAGTTTTCAGTACATTGTAACATCACCCCTAGATTTCTGCTGTCTAGATCTGAAAATACATTTGACAATTGACAAATCTCTTGTTTCTTTTTTTGAGCCTATAAATATGAAAACAGTAAAGTGGGTCAGGTACGGTGACTCATGCCTATAATCCCAGCACTTTGGGAGGCCGAGGTGAGAGAGTTGCCTTCAGACCATGGGTTCAAGACCAGCCTGGGCAACTACAATAAATCAAAAAAGTAGTCAGGCATGGTGGTGCATGCCTGTAATTCCAGTTACTTGGAAGGCTGGGGCAGAAAGATCACCTGAGCCCAGCAGGTCGAGGCTGTGGGGGCCATGAGCGTGCCCCTGCACTCTAGACTGGGTAATGGAGTGAGACTCCAACTCAAAACAAAACAAAACAAAAAAACAGTAAATACAAGTCATGAAAGAATAACTAATATCTTTCATATGTTATTTCTGATCCCTTTTATTTGTTTTTATGTGTTTTGAGAAATGAATACACATTTATTCCTAATATTCGTAAAACATATAACTTAAAAATAAAAATTTTAAAAAAACGAATTGACAACTATTATCAATATATGCATCTGTTGAGAATATTTTATGGAAAATGATGATATAAAAGATATAATTATACTCTATACACTGCATTTTAAAATGAATATTTTACTTAAAGGTATATTGTTTAATACATGATTTACATTGAATAATATATATGTAGACCATAATTGTAATGGGTGCAGATAATTTTATTGTATATTTGTTATATTAACCAAAGCATTAAAGTAAACTTTTTAGTTGTTTCAGTAATTTTTGCCAAATTAACAGTGCTTTTAATACACATTATTCTCTATCTACTCATCTATTTTATCCTCTGCTAATTATTTCCTTTAATTAAAAGTATCTTTTTTGGCTTTTGTTTTTTTTGGGTTTTTTGAGTTGAAGTCTCACTTCATTACCCAGACTGGAGTGCAGTGGCATGCTCATGACCACCCCAATATCCACCTGCTTGGCTCAGGTGATCTTCTGCCACAGTCTTCCAAGTAGCTGGAACTACAGGCACATACTACCATGTCCAGCTACTTTTTTGATTTATTGTAGAGATGAGATCTTGCCATGTTGCCCAGACTGGTCTTGAACTCATGGACTCAGACAATCCTCTCACCTTGACCTCCCAAAGTGCTGGGATTACAGACTTGAGCCACTGTGCCCAGCCAAAAGTACTTTTTAAAAATGTTTATCCTCGCAGAATAAAATGATCAGCAATGCAAAGTTATATGTACAAAAATATTACTTATACATCATCTATATATACTTGAAAAAGATAGTCAACAAAAGTATTATTGAAGCCAGGAATGGTGGCTCATGACTGTAACCCCAGTACTTCGGGAGGCTGAGGTTAGAGGATTGCTTGAGCCCAGGAGTTTGAGACCAGCCTGGGCAACACAATGAGACCCCATTTCCTTGAAAAAAAGGAAAGATAGAAAAAATATTACTGACATATAATGATTTTTAAGATGTAACCTAGGTTAAAAAGGCAAGTTTTATTTTATTTATGGTCTGATTTTTCTGATAATCAATGATGGATAAACATATATATATATATATATATATATATATATATATATATATGAAAATATACTGTTAGAGAGAATCATTTGATCTCTGAATATATATGTTCCTTTATGTGTTTTACCATTTAGTCAGCACAGTTCACAGTTACAAGTGTGATGAGTATCACAATGGAACATGAAGTGGGCTATGTAATTACAGAGCACATTCATCCATGCAAATCTAGGGAGTCAGGGAAGGTATCTCTAAGGAGAAAATTTTAAAATGAGATATGACAAATATTCAGTTAGGAGAAGATCCAAGAAAGGAGAAAGGTGTTATAAAGTAAGAGAAACAGATGCAAACATCAAGTGTGAAAGCTAGAACAGAACTTCTGAGGCATAAAAAATAAAAACAAAATAACTAATATGTACAGAATGTATAGCCGGGGGAAAAGAGACAGAGATGCATCCGGAATGAAGAGCCCAACTACTAAGGATATATAAATCGGGATTTAATTTAGCACTTACAATAAAAGTAACATCTTCTTCCAATAGAAAGGGTTTAGATTTACAAACAAAACATTGGGGACACTGTAACAGAAATTGGCATGAGGCTGGGCGCGGTGGCTCAGCCTGTAATCTCAGCACTTTGGGAAGCCGAGGTGAGAGGACTGGCCTGGGCAACTTGGTGAGACCTCGTCTCTACAATAAATCATAAAAAATTAACTGGGAATGGTGGCAGGCATCTGTAGTTTCAGCTACTTGAAAGGCTGATGCAGAAAGATTGCCTGAGCCCAGCAGGTCGAGGCTGCGGTGGCTGTGAAAATGCCACTGCACTCCAGCCTGGGCGACAGAGTAGTGCATGACAGTAACTCTGGTCTGTATGACATTAGGTTTATATTCTTAAACATTGTGCCTTTTTGAAATTGTTTAAGCTAGGTAGTAATGTGATCAGAATTGTAATATAGAAAAATTACTCTCTTTAGTGTAGAAAATTGGCATAGAGAAGGAGTGAATACAGCATGATTAGGAGATTGCTGCAGTGGTCCAGATAAAATGTGAAGAAGGACGCAACCAAGACAGCAGGCACAGAGGTAAAGATAGATGGGAAGAGAAGATGTTTCAGGGACGGAGAGGCTACATATAATGATTATTTTGATTTCGGGCTTAAAAGCAAAGGAGGAGTAAAATATGAAGTTCGTGCTACTTGTTTTGACTACCATAAAAAAAAGTATTTGAATAATCAAATTATTCAGAGACGGAGTGGGACACCGAATAGCTGAGGCTCACATCTAATGGGAATTGTGAAAAATATGATGTAAGACAGCATGGCATGGAGAGGCTAGTTAAAACTCCATTTTCATTTAAAATTTCCTCTTTTGGTAACCTTGAAAGATGCAGTGCGTCATCATTTATTAAAGTCACCATGCTGCTCAGTAGTTCACTAAGGCTTATTTCTCCTAAATAACTGAAATTTTGTACCCTTTGATCAACATCTCCTGCTTCCACTCATCCTCCTTCCAATGTTTTCACTACAAAAAATGGTAAGTATCTGAGGTGATAGATATGTCAACTAGTTTGAGTTAATCATCCCACAATGTACACATATGTCAAAACATCATATTGTAGCCGGGCTCGGTGACTCAGCCTGTAATACCGCACCTTTGGAGGCTGAGGTGAGTGGATTGCCTGAGCCCACGGGTTCGAGACCCGCCTGGGCAGCAAGACCTCATCTCCACAATAAATCAAAAAATCAGCCGGGCGTGGTAGCACATGCCTATAATTCCGGCTACTTGGAAGGCTGAGGCGGACGGATCGCTGGAGCCCAGCAGGCGAGGCTGCGGTGGCTGGCAGCGGCCACTGCACTCCAGTCTGGGCGACAGAGTGAGAGTGCAACTCAAAAAAAAAAAAAAAAAACTACATCATATTGTACTCTATAATTTTATAGTATATACAATGATTGCTTATTAAAATAAAAAAGAGACTACAATTTCCAATAGTGTTAGCATTGCATAAACTAAGATTTTTTCAATGCAAAATTTTTGTGATTACATGATTTATTTGTTTTTAAATACTCAATGATTAGCATTCTACATTAAGAAGTTATATTTACAGATGGAAATGTATCAACTAAAGGAAGAAAATTTATGATAAATGTTCTAATTTTTTTCTTAAGATTTATATGGCCAGAGGAAAAGCTGTGTGTTTTACATCACTTGAAATGTAAAATGTCCATAAAATATGTCATTGTCCAAAAATGAGAACATTGTAGTTGAAAAGTACTTTCCTAAAGTAATATAGAAAATGAAAGATTAAAATTCTCTCTCATGGTAAGCGGGTCCCCTCCTACTGTGGGAGCTTCTCTGTCCTCTCAATAAATCCTGGTTTCTCACTAAAGAAAATTCTCTCTCTCTTTCTATGATTGGTCTCTCTGAATACAAAACCTGTGCTTCTATAAAAAATGTTATACATTAATTCCCCCTTTATCCTTGTTTTCACTTTCTGCCTGTTTCAGTTCCCCATCATGCCTAATAAAAATGTATTTTGAGAGAGATACCATATTTAAATAACTGTTATTACAGCATATTGTTATAATTGCTCCATTTTATCATTAAATATTGTTGTTAATCTCTCATTGTTACTAATCTATAAATAAACTTTATCAGAGGAATGTATATAGGAAAAAATATAGTGTATATAGAGTTCGGAACTATTCAAGGTTTTAGACTTCCACTGAGGGTTCTGGAATGCTTGCCCTGATGTTAAAAAAGGACTACTGTACTAAAGGAGGATAAAATCAGTTAAAAATTAAAGTATTCATTCTAAACGTATCATTGTAACAAGTTCAGAAATTCTTCATGTCATATTTTTGAGTTTAGTGATTTTAAAGTTAACATTTGACACTCAAGATCTAGATTAGTGGATTTTTAAAATTTACTAGAGGCTTAAACATTGGCAACATTTTATTTATAAATATCTTTGAAATACTGTAATGAAGATACATATTAAATCATTATATTATTTTTACATCTAGTACTTATGATGTTTAAAAACAACTGTTAAAAATTTTGAATATGAGAAGAACTGATATATCCATTTTTCCTCCAGTGACAATTAAGATAACCATTATGATTATCACTATAGTGACATTATGATATGTGCCAAAATTATTTTTTCCATCATGATAGTGCATACATTTATAGAACTCTTTTTTCTACCTCTCTGAAGCTTCACACTGACCAAGATAAAGGAGACGGAAATTTAAAATACATATTAACAGGAGACGGGGCTGGCAGTCTGTTCGTTATAGATGAAAATACAGGAGACATTCATGCTGCAAAGAAACTAGACAGAGAAGAAAAATCTTTGTACATTCTTCGTGCCAAGGCTATAGACAGAAAGACTGGGCGGCAGGTGGAACCGGAATCAGAATTTATCATTAAAATCCATGATATCAATGACAATGAACCAAAATTTACAAAAGACTTATACACTGCCAGTGTTCCTGAAATGTCTGGAGTCGGTAGGTATATATTAATCCAGGTAAACTAATTTCTATGTATTTGTTTGCTGAGGTAATTATTATGGGCATCTGATTATGATTTGTGGCCTCTTTCAAAATGAGAGCTATAACTGGAAACTACTATTTAGAGCTATATCTGGAAACTACTATTTAGTGCAAACTAACTCTTCAAATTATTGCCAAGTCTAAATACCTTAATGTTTCTTGTTATATTGAAACTTATATCAAGAGGATTATGGAGAACAGTTATTTCACTGTATTTTAATAAACACCTTCAACTCTACTCAATTGACATTCATATGACAACCAAGTAGAGTGTATTTCTGCCTCAAATGAAAGGAATAATAGATAGTGTAAGCAGTTTTGAACAATTTTGCTTGCATTTTGAGTAATAATAACCAATGTTTGCATTTGACAAATTTCTTCTGAAGTATTGTCTCATTTGATCATTAAAAAAAGCTTATGTGGTAGGCATGAGAAACAGAACTTTAAATCCCCATTCTGTTAATTAGGAACTCAGGACTCAGAAAGATTAAGCAGTGGAATTAAGATCAAATAACTTGGTAGCATCATGACAAAATTCCAAGTCTTTTCATGTTATTTTGGTGCACATTTCAGTACTGAATGTTAGTTTTTCATGCAAACTGAAAACCATTGTTTCCGTTTTAAGTCCGCCCACAATTTTAATTACTTGTTGTTATGCAAAGTTTTGATCTGTATATGTGACTATATTTAATTCCATTAATTTGAAAAGTTTTTGTTTGCTAAGATAAGATCTGTCCCTTAAATCATAAAATATTTCTTGAAAAACAGTGATATAATTATCTAAATGCAAGAAAAAATAAAAGTGTTTATAGTGAAATAAACAGTGATATATACTTACTATATCTAAAATATGTAATTTCCCAAACTGATACAATTTAGTTGAATACTGTTTCAAAATCAGTTTTAAATATATAATTTTGACATTGTTATAACTTGTTTAGTCTAAAATATTTTCTATATAGAAAGAAGCAAACATATTCACTTATACTGAATGTTTGATGTAAAATCTTTCTTAACTATGTGTGCTATCTAGCATCAAGAATAAAGAGTTTATAAATAATTTGTTCTAATCCCAAATGAAATAATTGTCTGAGGAAATTGCAGTTCCATTTACCCTTCCAGGTAGTCACTACAACATTATAAAAGGGATTTATTAAATTAGACAGGAGTCCTGTGAAATTATAAAGACCTAGAATATAACATGAGTGGCTACTTTTTCTTTCATATTTTTAATATCTATTGTTAGCCTGGTACAGTTGCATGGAAAGTAGGGGCTTTATCTATATAGGTCTACCAGTAAGCCAATTTAGACACACACCATGGTCACTTTATGGGTTTATATTTGAGATGAAGTCACATCTAAAAGAATACTCTTCTTATCAACTTCCTAATGATGATTATTTAAAATTCAATTAATTTGTTTTTCCAGTTAACATATTTCACTTTTGTAAAACATTATTGCATTTCTTCAGTGTATGTTATTTTGCAGAATATGTGACACCTGACAATCCAAAAGCTTTCACTCATCCTTCCTCAGAAAAAATTCATATATCTAGAAAAGTAAAAAGCATAATTAATATGATATAAATATTTGAATATAGTAAAGTTTTATAATATTTGATTTAAATTTGAATACACTTTAAACTTTTTAAACTGTACTTCATTTTTTAAAAAAGAACATTTATCTATCACAGACTATTAATATTTAAACTCAAATAAGCTGTATTTCTTCCCATATGATTTTGTGATACCAAATGGACTATTTTATCTTACTCTATTTATAAACTGTTTACTTCAGATGTATTGTTTTTTCATATAGAATGCTAGTATAATCTAGGTTATATTAGTATTTATTGAGAATGCAACAGTAGCAGAACTATGCTAAATACTTTTTTATATTATTTTTAAGAGAACTGTCATAAGTTCAATCACTTATAATAAATTAAACAATATACCAAGTTTATGCATAAAATAATTATCTTCTACATAAATTATTTGTGTAATGCAATCTACATTTTATTTATATGTTTTAAAATATAGGAAATACCACTTCTCATTAATGTAGACCACAAAAAATAAGAATTTGAGCCATTGCCAGTTGCATTATCTCCAGTCTAGAATGTCCACAAACCTGAGAAAAGTGTTTAGCAGATAACTGTGTGGCTCTGGCTACAGCTTTTGGAACTAAAAAAATAGAGATTTAAACATACAGATCAATCTTGATTCTATTTGCAGAAGACAATTATTATTCTTCATTATTATTACTAGCATCAGTGCATTAACTACTGCCTCCTTGGTCTATTTATAAACTTTGTATGTGCTTCTATTTCAAAAATATAAATGAACACATTATTATATGCAGTATGCACGTGAAAACATGCTATACTTTAATCACCTCTTTTAAAAAATAAAAATGAACCCAAAAGAATTCAACTGACTTGTACTAAATCACACAGAGTCAATTTACTACTGACTTAGTTTTTAAAAAGTTAATAGATGCAGAAATAGTTAGACAATGTAGTGCCTTACTATTGCCCTTTATTGCTGAGTAGCGACGCATGTTCTGCAAAAAATATAATTGGAAGTCTTCCAAATTATTAATTTCGAGTATTTTTCTTATGTATTATTTTAAATAAAATGCTTCTTTTAGTCAAAGTAAATCCAAATAAGAGAATAAGAGGAAATAATAACCTTGCATTTTACAATAATTATACACACATATATTGTCTATGTAAAAAGTAGCTATATTTTGTATCTTGAAAGTATGTTTCTCTTTTGCTGTAACTCCCTTACCTTATCAATAGGAAAATAAAAGACTAACTCATTGTAAGTATTGCAGTTGTGATTTTATTTGCTTGTAAAAATAAATCATTTTACAGAGGAAAGTTAAAGAGTGATATTTAGGAAATTTTTCAGGTTATATGTAACCCATATTTTAACAGCTAAAAATTAAGCATAATCACAGAATAAAGAATACATCTGTAAATGGAGTAATACTCAGGGATTCAGTGCCAATATAATTCTCATTATAGACTCAATGATTGTAATTTAAATCAAAGAGTTGAAAAATTATAAGTGTTAGCTTTGGGAGGAAATGAAGTCTAACAGAATAAGATAGATGTTGTAACTTTTTACTTCATTCTTTTTTACAATATATCTTCTGATAATCTTCTTTCATCTGCTTCCTTTTTCTATCCAGTTTTATTTCTTAAATGCATATTTATGAGAAATAAATTTAAATATATATATATTCCTAACTAAGTCTTCTCGTTTCCCCTCTGCTTCTGTTTCCCTATGTCAATTCCATTATGGCTTTTTAGTGCCAAATGCATTTCCCTACCCCCATTTTGTGTTAAATTGGAATGATTCCAATAAACTCATGAAATCTGAAATGCTATAGCATTTTCTGATCAGAAGGTGTAATCTGGATGACATATAAAGATATATAATTAAAGAAAATGTGACCTACTTTAATTAAAATGTTAGTGTCAGGTCCCTACTTTTTATATTTTTCATTTCTTATTATTATGCTATGGGTTATAATTTTCCAACTTCCTATATTTCTGTGCATTTATCTTCCCCCAAGAAAATTCCTGTCATGCATATCTGGTGATTTTGGATGCACACCTTTCAATGACTGAATATTTTTCCTCACTGCATCCCATCCTTCTCCCCATACTTTGACAGAATCCCTCTATAGTTTTTACATATCACACAAATAACTCAATCAATCCTTATGTCTTAGTGAGAGCCCTTTCTTAGAGGTTTACTGCGTGTGGATTCAGTAATGTATCCAATCATACCCATAACACCAGACAGTTAGGCCATGTGGTAAAAGATTTAGAATGGAGGTTCTTCACCAAATGTATTTAGAATAGACTTTCTTGGTCTAATTTCAATTCTGTCACCTACGGGGTTTGTGATCATGAGGAAATTCTATGTGCCCCAAGGCCTATCTCCTATGTGTATCATGAAGATAAAGTATTAAACCCATAAAGCACTGTTTAGTTTACATTAAGCATTCCATAAATGTCAGTTCTCAATATGACTTTGTGCTAGACATCCCACTGGGTTTTAAACTAGACATGGCCACTGCCCTTGACGATTTTGCATTTCACAGGAAAACACTTGCATCTAACAAAGGATAATTTCAATTTCTAGACATCTAACTCACAAACTACTTTTGATTACATTGTATATTTAAGGGGAGAAAAAGTTAAGAATTACAGAAAACTTTTTAAATTTATTATTTTATATTTAAAGTAAGATTTATTGTAAGTAAAACATGCATAAATATATAAATTCCAAAAATAATAACGTCAAAATCATACTCATCCCTTTGTCATGAGATGTTCTACATAAATTTGTCATTTGGACTTCATTATATTTTACCTAACACATTTTTGTATTTATTTAATAAGAAAGTAATATATTTATTTAAATGATTGAGGAAAAATTATATTTTGAAAAATTTAAAGAGATGCAAAAAATCAAAGTGTATTCTCTTTTATACTGTCTTAAAAACAAAATTAGTATAAAAATAAAATTAATATAAAACATAGACATCATTTTCTGTATAATTTTATTACTAAGTAGTATTGACTGCATAAGTAATTTTTCTAGAAAACAAAACTATTTTCTATAGTTCAAAACATTAAGTGTTTCTTTTTCTCACTTCGTTATTAAAAATAACATATAAATAATATGCTATCAGTGTTTAAAACATTTCTCAATATTATCATGACCTCTAGAGGTGGAACAAGTATCTTATATGTATGTGTTTAGCTTTTTTAGCAACACCATGGGATTGATTTCTCTTCTTTAAATTAGCTTCCTTCTTTTTTCTTTAGTTCAATTATTTTTACACAAGTTCAAAGAGCACATACAATAGAGAGCAAGTGATCAAAACTAAAATTCCACAACAAAAATATTATTGAAAATGTCAAAAAAATATATAATATTATTTTTACCTGTGCCTATTGTGAAACATTAAAATAATACATTAAAATAAAATTGGAATGGGTAACCCTAGAAATGTCATAAAATTGAGGCATTAACTACTTGTATTTTCAGAATATTGGTAAAGCTTGATAATTCATATTTCAATAATCTTGTGAAAACAATTTTTATTCTAACATATAGTCACACAGAGATATAAAAAATTAAATATAAATAAGAAAGTCACTTTGTTGAAATTCTGAACTCTTGTAGGGGGAATCACTGTACCACTTTTGCTTTTTTCCAGTGAGTACATGGGTGGGTAATTTTAAAATGCTAAAAGCTTTATAGCTAAGATAGATTGAGTGAGTCTGTAATGTTTCCATTCACTCACAGGATATATCAATTTCATTACAGTCGAGGAAACAGAGGCCTCAAGAGGAAGAGCTGAAATTCTCATCTTTATGCTAATTAATTTTCAGAAAACATAAAAAAGACTTGCTGAATTTATGTGTTAGTATTCAAATACATTTGCAAAACATTAATTTTTGAAATTTGTATAAGCATATACACACAAAGTTTGGGAAACATTCACTATGATTCAATTAGACATGTTATTGAGTGTAATATATGTGGGTTATAAAAATAGGTAACGGGGCTAATATGGCATTTACCCTCTTTTCAATAACTTTAAAAAGTAAGAGCCGGGCTCGGTGGCTCAGTCTGTAATCCCGCGCCTTTGGGAGGCTGAGGTGAGTGGATTGCCTGAGCCCGCGGGTTGGAGACCCTCCTGGGCAGCGAGACCTCATCTCTACAATAAATCAAAAAAAAAAAAAATCAGCCGGGCGTGATAGCGCACGCCTGTAATTCCGGCTACTCGGAAGGCTGAGGCGGAAGGATCGCCGGAGCCCGGCAGGTCGAGGCTGCGGTGGCCGGGAGCGGCCACTGCACTCCAGTCTGGGCGACAGGGTGAGACTCCAACTCAAAAAAAAAAAGTAGGTAAGAGCTAGATCAAATTTTTGAAACTTTACGGACAACGTACTGGAAAATGACTCATAAACTTATTTTACCCAAAGGAATACCTAGGGTATTCCTAGATTTCAGTTAAGGGTGATTTTAGAACCATTCCTTGAATCTTCCTAAAAATCCAGTTAACAAATAATTTAAAAAGATTTATCAGTGTATTTCATTATGCTTATCCCTGAAACTAGTTTCTTTAAAGCATACTTATCATTTAAAATATGATGGTTTCTAACAAGTTAATCACAATTTAAATTTTATAATATAAAATTAAACACAATAGTGTTAGATTGCAGTATTGCATGTAACACAGAATTACATTCTCCCTTATCTTCTTGTAGAGAATATCTATATATTTATGAATATGCTACATATATTTAATGCTATGTAGAATATCAATAGACTTGATCATATCTGATCATGTTATCTATATTTTCAAGAGAGGTGCACATCTGTCATAATTAGATACATCTTATACACAAACAATTATTTTACTGGTCAGTTTTATGTATTTTGATCATTTCTATGTAAAAATAGGGTTTCTTTATTTTTCATTCTATTCATATTACACAGTCAAATTATAAGAGTAAAAAGCTGCAGGAGGATTATAAATGTTGGATTCATCTATAAGTATGTATTTTAGCTAGCAATAAATGTATTAATTGAAAATTTTATGTACATTATATTCAGCTAAAAATATTTGCCCCTCAAAATATGTCCAAACTTTATGTTCTACACACAATCACTCTAAAAACTGAGACATTATTATTCATTTTACTGAAGAAAAAATATCTAGAAACAATTATAATAAGATACCTCAGGCTGGGCACAGGGGCTAACACCTATAATTCCAGAACTTTGGGAAGCCAAGGTGGGAGAATTGCTTGAGCCCAGGACTTTGGGACCAGCCTGTGGAATATAAAGTCACTTAATCGCTACAAAAAATGAAAACATTAGCCAGACATGATGGCATGTGCCTGTAGTCCCAGCTACTCAGGAGGCTTAGGAGAAGGAATCCTCGGACCCCGCATGGTCAAGGCTGCAGTGAGCCATGATCATGCCACCGCACTCCCAGTCTGGATGTTCTGGACAGTGTGAGACTCTGATTCAAGAAAAAGATAAATACTTCCCATTGATTAAAAGTACAGTGCATTAATTAGTCCATTATATCCATCTTTGTGAAAGATACGTTTTGATTTTTTATTACTTTTTATTAAATACCTCAAACAATAAAATTAAAAAATATTTAAGTCTAAACAAGTAAAAGATAATTGGGTTTTGTTTATTTGTTTGAGGCAGTATCATTTAAACAAATCTTTTCAAACATATACTATGGTCTAACACACCACACTACCAGCAATATTTTTTTTTCAGAAAGAATCTTTCAAATTTGGAAGTATTTAAATATCTGTGTTTGGGGACGGGGCTTCATGTAGGTACATCTGTTATACAAGTGACGGCAACAGATGCAGATGACGCCAACTATGGAAATAGTGCCAAAGTGGTCTATAGCATATTGCAAGGACAACCGTATTTTTCAGTGGACCCAGAATCAGGTAACAACATTTAAACTTGGCCTAGCTCTCATTACATAATACAGCCAGATGCATAATTATTTTAGAAACTTTTCTATATTTTAAAACCTATACATTCATATTTTTATGTTTCCTATTGTTATTTAATAAAAGCAACAGTAAACTTTCTAATATTTAAATAATTTACTTGAATTAATATATATCTCTTTAAACTATTACTTATTGGGTTAAATTTAAGACATTAGATACAACATTTTAAAGAGATTCAGCACATTATGTAGCTTAGAAAATGCTCGTAACTTGAATGTGACAGTTGTCAAAATTAAGCAAACGTATTTGTCTAAAGATTTTTGACTGAAGTTAATTTTTAAAATCAAAGGAACAAATAGACTGATTTAACAAAACCCATTTTGTGAACCATAGCTCATGGCAGAATTCTTTCTGTGAATTAATTTAAGGTGGTTATAGATTGAAAGAAATATCTAAGTACACTGACATTTTATTTGTTTGATAAGATTAACTTCTGTGAGATAGATCTTGTATAGCCTAAATTTAAAACTCAGTGGTGTAATTGCAAAACTTTTGTCTACTTTTTCTAAAAGGCATAATAAAAACTGCATTACCAGACATGAGCAGAGAAAATAGAGAGCAGTACCAGGTGGTTATACAGGCCAAAGACATGGGCGGCCAGATGGGAGGTCTTTCTGGAACCACCACAGTGAACATCACTCTGACAGATGTCAACAACAATCCTCCTCGATTTCCACAGAGTAAGGAAGATTTCAGTGACTGTGTTGAAAATCTTCTCAAACACATTACTAACAGAGTCAAATATACATACTAGTAGTTCTACTATTAGTTTATGTAAAAAGGCAAATCTACAACCCCTTATTCCACCAAAAAAAATCATAATTTCCCACAAATTGAAAGTAATGATAATCATTTTCATCATTTTTTCAGTAGGTAATTAGAGAAAACAAAGATATGCAATTCTTTGGCAGCTGTAATTATCCTTTGTGACCTTTTGGAATGTTATAAAGTTTTTCAGACTTCCTTTCCCACCTTTTTCTATGATCATCTTAATCTTTTCCTTCTGATCTCTCTCCTGATTAGAAGTATAAGAGTTCTCATGTCTGGTTGCCTGGATTCAAATCTTGTGACTGTCACTTGCGTCAACTATTCTGTTTGTATAAGAATCATAACCTTCATGTAATTGAATCTGAAATACAGACTTATTGATATTTTAAAATTTCTGAAATCAGATTCAATGTTAAAATCAAGACAAGTTGGTTTAATCAGCAGCATTTTTGTATTTCTTAGTGGCCCATAGTGTTATGGTTTACCTTGGTTGTGGTGGTATCTTAAAGATATTAAAGTTTGGTATTATCTATATTATGGAGTTATGAAGACTAAACTAATTAATATTATTACAGTTATCATCATTTTAGGATATGCTTTAAACCATAAATATTTCACATTCCATGAGATCTTACAAAAACAGATTTTTATTCTACGCTGAAAAAAAAATATTTTGCAGTGAATAAGTACATAAAAGACTTTGTCTTTAAATATTCAGTGAAGCCTGAAGTTCAAGTTCATTTCAATGATTTCAATACAGTAAAATGTTTTTTCAAACAAATCAAATTTAAAATATTTGATTGAGCAATGACAGGTATACCCCTATAATTGTTGTTAAACAACAGTGTTTGCTGAAAACATGTATAGCAAGCCTAAGTAACAGAAACCTAAACTTGGCATCAAAATTCTTTCACTATAAACTGAAAGAGCATAAATTGATGAATTTTTAATGTTTTGCTCCTCATAATTCTATGATCTATTATAATGTTAACAAAAGGTTTGAAACTATACTAATAAGAGTAATATGCTGATGACAAGATACTGTAATACTAAATGCACTACAGACATAATTTCATACGATCCACATAATAAATTTGTGAGTTAATTACCATCATTATTTTATAGATGAAGACATCAAAATATAGAGAATTTAACCTTTTCCCAGTGGTGATAATGCAAACCCAGGCAATTGGATTTTTAAGATTACAGTCTTAGCCACCAAACAAACTGAAAAAATACAAACATTGAAGTCAGAAAGATAGTTTGATATTTTATTTTTCCCAAATCTGTAGGATAATTTACTAGAGGATTAACCCTGAAAATTATATACTTAAATTGATCCTATAGGACAAGTATGAGGATCAAATATATTAACTTAGAAGGCCTTCAACTTTATACAGACTTTAAATAGAGTTCGGCACATAATAAATGCTTAAAAATACTTGACTTTCATTAACATTTTTAAATGTTTTCCCTATTGCCCCTTAAATAAATAGTCAAAAACGCAAATAGCTTCAAGGACAGCAGAATGCAATATAATAATTGGCTGGACCTACAGAAAATAGAAAAATCTATGTCACATTTGTTGAAATTAAAGCAAACAAAAAGATGTTGCTGTGTGTGGAATTAATCTTTACTTTTGATTTAGAATAAAAGAATCAATGCATGTCCTTTCAAATAATTAAATATATATCAAAATGTGTAATGACAATTTTGAAAGCCCAAACCGAAAAATATTGTTTTTCATGTTCTTTTAAGTAAAAAGTTCTGGATTCTAATATCAAGCTTATCATCTATTATCTAAATAACCTTGAAACATTTACTTAATCTTTCTGGGACTTATATTTCTCATTTACAAAATGAGAGTGTTCTGCTGTTTTCAATTATTTTTCCAACTTCATAAATCTATAATTTTTGACAGCTTACAATTCAATATGATAAAAAAAAAACTTGCCCAATTTAAAATTAATGCACTTAAGTAAAAAAGGTAGAGGAAATGAAAGAATTTTGTTATCTCAAGATGAAATGTCAAAGCAACTCTGATTTAATTTGCAGGTACGTATCAATTTAATTCCCCTGAGTCTGTACCTCTTGGAACACATCTTGGAAGGATAAAAGCCAATGACCCTGACGTGGGAAAAAATGCTGAGATGGAATATAGCATTGCTGAAGGAGATGGTGCAGACATGTTCGATGTCATCACTGACAAGGATACACAGGAAGGGATTATAACTGTCAAACAGGTTTCTTTTCACTGTCTTCATTTTTTCATTGAGTGCTTTATAGTTTATTTTTACTTTTCAGTAAAGGAAAGAAAAACCTGGGATTTATTTTTCTCCTATCTTTTACACGCTGTCTATCCTTCATGTAAGTGGGAATAGCTGTAATCTCACTTCAAATAAGTTAAATATCTTCATCATTGACACAAAATGGTATAAAATCTCAACTGCTTATGCTTACAGTAAACAACAATCAAACTAAAATTAGATAACCTCAAAGGTACTTGTTTTGTATTTTTCTATGGGAGAAAAGATATACATGCAGCCATCACTCTTATTTCATGTAATTTTCAAAATGTTTTAATTGTAAGTATGATAGTCTATTCAAATAAATGGAAACTGAGGATGCTAAGTGTTTTATGTTGGTTGTGTTGATTTTTAATGCAGTGTAGGAGAATGTTCTAAAGCTTTACATATAATAATCTAGCTCAATTTTTTTATATTGACATCATTTCATTTTAATTTATTATCTTGCTTTTATTATCTTGCTTCGTTCACAATCTTGCTAGGATTAATAAAATGTAAATACTTTTTTCTATACTTGTTTTTTCATCTCACTTTAAATGTGCATAACTTTAAAAATAATGAAAACACATAATATATACATCCATTATATAACACCACAACTGTGGTTTAAAAAATTGAAGTACATTACTAAGTGAAAATGTATATTAATGTCTATGTCATTTTATTTGCTTAGTCCTATCAATAGATGTAAAACAAAACAAATATTTATTAATTTGTTTTATATACCTATGAAGCAATGATTGGAAAAATTACTTAATCAGAATTTTTGGTATCATTAAGATAGTTGGTCATTAATTTTGAGACTGTCTTCCATTATTTTGTTTTACAAATCATGCTAATTTCTCTTGTTTTATTTAACTTCAGAATTTAGATTTTGAAAACAAAATGCTGTATACTATAAGAGTGGATGCAAGTAACACTCACCCTGATCCACGATTCTTACACCTGGGACCTTTTAAAGATACAGCTGTGGTCAAAATATCCGTGGAAGACATAGATGAGCCTCCTGTATTCAGTAAAATCTCCTACTTAATAGAAGTGGATGAAGATGTAAAGGAGGGCAGCATCATTGGACAGGTTACAGCATATGACCCAGATGCCAAGAACAATTTAATCAAGTAAGTATTTTGAGAAGTATTCATGTTTGTAAAATATAATTATCTTCTTACTACTTACAAACTGTGTGGGGAAAAATGATGTTACATAATGTATACTCTAGCACAGTAATAATTCCAAATACAGTCAGAGCATAAACTCTTCTTTAGGCTGTCTTCAAAATGCCCTGGGTACAAGATAGATCCTATTATGATGTCTTTTTGGAAATGATAAGAATGAGGCACTGAGCATTTAAATAATTTGCCTAATAGTGTCAAAGCTGAATTTAAGAATCAGTTCAGCTCCAGAGTCAGTAATCTTAATTCCTTTACTGTTGATGTAATGCTTGTCTCATTATTGCTCTTGGTTCAAACTTCAAATTAAAAAATGAACTAAAGAAATAAATTGGTTAAAAAAATCACTTGGTTTTTAAAGAAATGTTGAGATATCTTCATTCAAAAATTGTCACTAATGCTTACCATTTATCAAATTATTGGAGAAACAATGAGTCAATTATACCTTCCTAACAACACAGAGTATTTCTAAGGAAGTAATGGTATTTAAGTCAATAAGAAAGATAAAAGTATTAACTATTAGTATATATAATACTTGTCCAAAATTGGAATAGTTTCACCACTTAAAAGTTTTCATATATGCCAGGAACTTAAATGATTCTTACAAATTGCTCTACAAAAACTGTAAATATAGTTGTGATGTACAGAGATGAGAGGAGTGGGTGATGATAGATAAATATGTGGAAAAAAGATATAAAAGCTTAAGTGATAGATAGATAATACATTAATATGTTAAATGTATGGCTAATACAATATCTAAAATTCTACTTTGCTTAAAATTGAATTAATTATAGGAGATTATATTACCTTGACAGAATTTTTATCACTGTATATTAAACATTTACTTAAAATGCTCAAAGCAAAACTCTTGGAATAAAATGAGAAATCATCTAGTTTTCCAATGACCAATGTATTTGTATGTTCATATCTAAAACGATGTAGATTTATATTTTATTGAAATGATATATGACTGATTGGTTTTGTGTCTCATATGCAGATTTATTTTAAAAAGTATAAATTATGATCATGGTTTTTACAATATTGAAATAAAAACATATACCCATCTACTTTTAAAAATGATAAAGGGTTTGTAGATACTGGGTGTACCAGTAGCTACAAATGTTCAGTAAGTGTCTGGTTTTGATGGTTTATGCCAAATCTCATAAAATGTTATCAGTGGTACCTGTGCCTTCTTCATTTCTCCTTAACATTTGTTGTGCCAAATGTTTATGCTAGGAATCCTACATTCATTTAAAAAAGTAATTGATAGTAACTTTTTTCCACTGGCAATCATACAGTATTAGAAAGTTGCGGACAATGGCAGTATATATGAACTCTCAGATGATGAAGCATGTTATTGGACGTGAACATGTTAACGTTTCTGGATGTTCGTTCATTTCTGCATCTGAATGAGACTACGTGTTAATAATAATAATTTGTACATGTTTTCCAATACTTCTAGCACATTTACATATTAAAAATGCAAAAAATATATGTTACCTTGTGAGCAGCATGCTAACTCTTCCATGTGGTCAAGGGCATTTGTTCATTTATTTAGATCATGGATCTTATCAAGCTTTGTCTGTTCTTTAACCACTTTTCTTCACAAATGTTTTCATTTTGTCATTAAGTCCTATAATATGTAACAAGATATATGTTCTGTTTGTCAAATTCTGGCATAAAATTCATGACATTTAGACTGTCAAACATTTTTTCTATTGTTTCTTTTATAAAATAATAGTTATCATTTATTGAGATATTGCTCTGAACCAGAAACTGTTTAAAGAACTTTATATGTATTTGTTCATTTAAGCTACACTATATTTGATAAGGCAGGTACAATTATCATAACCTCCACTTTATGTGAGAATAAACTGAGATGCCTTCTCAAAGACATAGCACAAATAACTTCCAGACCGAAAATTGAAACTATTGTCTATCTGAGTACAAATTCAATTTGTTAGCAAATATAAAGTATTCTGATATCTGACTTGACTATTAGATAGAAATAATTAATACAATATTCCTCATTTGATTATTAGATAGAGATAGTCAGTACAATGCTACTCATTTGTTACTCTAACTCAGCTGATCTCAGTGGTTCTAAGCAGAGAGCCCTCAAGTGCAAAACTATGGAAGAGGCAAAATCCAGCTTCTGGTTCTTAGACTTTGATGTAATTTTTTTCCATAACTACAACATGGAATTTTATAAACTGACATTATGGACATGTTATCTTAGGAAACTATGATTCTTTTTATATTCTTATTTTTTAAGCATTATTGAGGTATAACTGACCTGCAGTAAACTGTACAAATGTAAAGTGTATGAGTCGAAACATTTTGTTGTATTTATACTTCTG
This sequence comes from Carlito syrichta, assembly GCF_000164805.1. Taxonomy (NCBI): domain Eukaryota; kingdom Metazoa; phylum Chordata; class Mammalia; order Primates; family Tarsiidae; genus Carlito; species Carlito syrichta. The sequence goes on from NW_007175551.1 coordinate 122,840, forward strand.
TATAAACACCAAAATTAAGATAATGCAATATCCTTTACCTCCCCAAATTTTCTTCCGGCTCTTTATAATGGCTTCTCCTGAACCATCCCTGAACTCCACCCTATCCCAAGGCAAACACTAATCTGCTTTCTGAAAATAGATTAGATTTTATTTATAGGATCTTATATAAATGAATCCTCTGTATTCGTTTACATAAGCATATATTCTTTTTTATGACTTATTTCACTTAGCATAATTATCCTGAGTTTTTTGATGTTGAATACATAAGTGATTTCATTTGTTTGCTGAAAGTATAGGAATAACACAACTTGCTTATGTTTGTTTACTGATTGATATTTTGTGTTTTTTACAAGACTTGGAAATTATAATACATTTATACAAATTTGTATGCAACTTCACATGTATACATTTGCACAACCAGTATTTATATAGCCACAGACTTTCATATCTCTTGCATAAACACCTAGAAGAGTATGGCTGACAACATGGGAAAGATATGCTTACAATTCAAGAAACTGATAGATTGTCCAAAGCAGTCGTACCATTTTACAATCCCACCATCACGAATGAGGGTTCCAGTTTTTCCACATCTTCACTGATACTTGGTACAGTCAACTTCTCTGTAGTCATTCTAATTGATGTGTAATAGTATCTCGTTTTGGTTTTACTATTTGTTCTCGTATGGTTAATGACTTCAAATACTTTTATATTTTTATGTGCCACCCATATTTGTTCATTGAGTAAGGATGTGTCTATTCACATATTTGCCTATAATTTACTGGGTTGTCTCTTTGATATTGAAACTGGTTATACATACCGAATACAGTCTTTTATCTCATATGCATCCTACAATTTCTCTTCCAATCATTGGCTTGTATTTCTATTCCCTTAAAGTGACTTTTAAAAAGCAAATTTCTTAATTTTGATGAAATATAATTTACCAAGTTTTTATTATTAAATTTGAATGTCTAATTCAAGGTAATATTCTATTTATATTATTTATTTTAAATTAATTTTGTGTCTGTTGTAAGGTATGGATCAAAGGTTTTTGCTTTGTTTTGTTTATTTAGTATATGAACAGTTCATGTTTCTAGCATTTTTTTGTTGCAAATATTATATCTCTGCTGAATTATTTATGCAGCATTGTCAATATGTATATCGGTCTATCTCGGGACAATCTCATATATTTCAATTATCTATTTGTCTGTGTTTACAAAATACTACATTTTATGTAGCTCTGTAAAAAGTCTTGAAAGCATATGCTTTTTGTCCTCTTATTTATTTTTTCTTTGTTTTGTCCATGTAATTTGTCAGTTTTTTATTGTAAAAATGTGAAATACAAGTAAGGACATGGTACATAAGTAGTTTATGTGCAGGTGAAGTTTGGGCCCTCAGCTGGTTCTCACTTCCCCTGGTTTAGGATCAGTGATATTATAATAATATATAATTGACATAATTATATATTTATAATTATAACTGACATAATAACCCCCCCCACAGTATCCCACTACTGCTGATGATCCTCTCTTATTGTATTATGATAAATGTTCAGGACCCACTGCTGTTGTTTCAAACTTGTTGGTCTTTCTAGACTCCTTGCATTTTATATGTCAGTTTCTACAAAAGAGTCCACCGGAATTTTGACTGCGATTGTGTTGAGTCTGTAGATCAATGTAGGCAGAGTTAAAACTTTAATAATATTGAATATATTAACCCATAAAAACACATATCTTTCTACTTTGGGAGGATTCTTTTCAATAATATTTTGTGGTTTTGTTTGTATAGGTCAAAAATATATTTTGTCAGATTTACTCTAAGATTACATATATGTTGTTGCTATAATGCATGCGTTGTTTTTATTTTAACTTCTGATTTTTTGTTGTTTGTATATATGCATTTTTGTATATTAATCTTGTGTTCTACAACCTTTGCTAAATTCACTGATTGGTTCTAATAGAGTTTTATATAGATTCCATCATTTTTTCATGATAATAATTATGTCTTCTGAGACTATGAACAACTTTTCTTACTTTGTTTCCAGTACAGACGCCTTGCATTTCTTAGTATTACCTTATTTCACTGGCAAGAACCTACAGAACAATGTTGAATAGAAGTGATCAGAGCAGAAATCTTTGCCTTGTTCCTTGTTTTATGAGAAAATTATTTCGTCTCTTACCATTTGATATGATGCATTTGTTGGATTTCTTCATTTAATTTGTATATTATTTGTAAACATGATTAAATTTTCTACTATTCCTTGTGTTTTGGCCATTTTTATCAAGGATAAAATTTAGATTTTTTGTCAAATGGAATTTTCTGTCTACTGAGATGATTACATGCTTTGATAAAATTTTATATTGTTTGGATTGATGTTTGAGATATTGAACAAGCCCTACATTCTTGGGGCAAGTGCCACTTAGACACATTTGAATTTATGTTTATAAGGGAAATTATCCTATAGTCTTGCTTTTCTGTAATGTCTTTGTCTAAATTTGGTGTCATAAAAATATTACCTTATAGAATGCCGTAGGATGTATGACATCTTCAGTTTTCTGAAAGAACGTGCATAGAATTGGCCTTTTCCTTAAATATGTGATAGGAAATGAAGATATTTGAGACTAGAACATTCTTAAATATGATTTATAACTACACATTTTATTCATTTATTATTTATTATATTATTTAGGTTATCTAATTATCTTATGAGACTAGATTTGTTATTTTTCTTCATTCTTCAAGAAAATTTGTTTGTTTGTTTGTTTGTTTATTGAGTTGGAGTCTCACTCTGTCACCCAGGCTGGAGTGCAGTGGCATGCTCACAGTCACCACAACCTCAACCTGCTTGACTTACACGATCCTTCCACCTCAACCTTTCAAGTAGCTAGAACTACAGGTGTGCACTACCACACCCAGCTTATTTTTTATTTATTTATTGTAAAGACTAGGTCTCACCAAGTTGCCCAGGCTGGTCACAAACCCCTGAGCTCAGGCAATTCTCTCTCCTCGGCTCCCCAAAGTGCTGGGATTATAGGCTGAGCCACTGTGCCCAGCCTGTAAATTTATTAACATACAGTTATTCAAAATATTTTCACATTATCCTTTTAATATCTCTAGTGATAACAGCTAACTCCAATATCGATAATATTAATCTACTTTTTTCCTGATTGGTATGACTAAACAGTTTTCACCTTTATTTTCTCAAAAATTCTAACTTGTGGTTTCATTGTCTTCTTTTTCCTATTTAATTATTATTATTTTTTGGCTGCTCTGACTTTCTTTCTTTCTTTTTTTTTTTGAGTTGGAATCTCACTCTGTCACCCAGACTGGAGTGCAGTGGCCGCTCCTGGCCACCACAGCCTCGACCCGCTGGGCTCCGGTGATCCTTCAGCCTCAACCTTCCAAGTAGCTGGAACTACAGGCGTGTGCTACCATGCCCGGCTGATTTTTTGATTTATTGTAGAGATGAGGTCTCGCCAATTTCCCCAGGCAGGTCTCGACCCCGCCAGCTCAGACAATCCACTCACCTCAGCCTCCCAAAGGTGCGCGCTGAGCCACCGAGCCCGACGTTGCTCTTACTTTCTATACTTTCTTTTATCTGCTTATATAGGGTTTCATTTGCACTTCTTTCTGTTTTCTTGAGCTCCAATCTGTGGTCATTTATTGAAGCATATTATTTTTCTATCTACACATTATTTAAACATTTAAATACATTTAAAGTAATGTATTTCCCTGTAAGTACAGCTTTGTGTTCCACAATAGTCTGATATTAATATACATAGTTTATCTTTTCTTTTTAATATTAAAACTATTGTTTTATTTTTAGCATTGTGTGAGAAATATGTAGTTGAGTTTTGCTTCACAACCTAATTTACAATCTGCGACTTTTCCTTGAACTGGTTAGATCATTTACACTTAATATGATTATTGATACCTTTAAGTTAATTATCATCTTGCCATTTGTTTTCTGATTTTCTTATCTTTTCTTTGTTTACTCTTTCTAATTTTCTGCCTTCTCTGGAGTAATGAAGAATGTTTTATTCTATTTTATCTCTTTTTTTTTAGCTTATTTGTTATCACAGTTTTTAAAATTTTTGCTGTTATTGAATTTTTGATTATTTTTTTATCAGTACAATAAAGATTTTGTCCTGTTTTAATCTTTGTTTACATATTTGTAACCCATCACATGTTTTTCAGAATGCTTTTAATTTTGTTACCAGTTTTAAGCAATTTGATTATGACGTGACTTATAATAATATAACTCGTTTATTTTGTATTCGGAGTTCACTGAGTTTCCTTAATCTCTGAATGCATATATTTTCTTGAACTTGAAGTTGTCATTGTTTCTTCAGTATGTCTTGCCCTACTCTCTTCTCCCTCAGGGAATTTTAAGTATTATTGTATTAGGTCCCTTAAAGGTGTAACCCCGTTCACTGGTGCTCTGTTTATTTTATTTTTCACATTTTCTTCTTCTTTGCATGTCTGTAATTTTTTATTGAATTACAGACTTTGTGACTTTTACCATGTTTATCCTGGGTAGTTTCACATTTTTAGGAATATTCTGGAGCTTTGTTCTGCTGTGTGGTTAGGTTGCTTAATACAGATTAATTCTTTTGTATCTTGCTTTTGTGGTTTATTAGCAGACATTGTCTAGGACTAATTTTACCCCATTAATCAAGAAAAAATCTTTCTAAGTAGCTTATTAAAAGTCTTGTGATTTTTGAGGTTTTATACTCTGACTGGTGAAGACTAGACTTATTCTCAGTTTCATAGTCTTCTACAATTAATCTCAAGTCGTAGTTTTGTTTCCTCTAGTCTTTGCAGTTGTTTACATCTGTGGTCTCTTGTTACCTGTTCCCATTCATGTTCTTATAGGTACTCAGCTAAAGAGTTGAGGATGATTCTCCTCAAATTTCAGTAGTTCTGTCTCTGGGAAACTCACTTCTCTGCATTGCTCTCACATTTAAAGTCCAGCCACCTTTGTCTTCCTGGCTCTGAGCATCATGTCCTCAATGCAGGAAGATTGACAAAGTCCATTTGTGAACTGCATTATGAAAATTTTCCCCAGACAGCATACTGGGAAAGTTTAGGTCTTACCACATTCCTTTCCCTTCTCTTGGGGATTACTGTCTTCATTTTCTTAATTGAGTACATTAAAAATAACTGTTTTAGGTATTTTGCGTGTTTTTTGGGTTTGGGGTGGTATGGTAAATCCAGCCTCTGCATTACATCTTTACCAAAAGAGGAAGTTAAATAAAAATATTTTAAAATATGCTTCTGGTTATATGATTGCAGTAATTCAATTTGGAAAGCATGGATGACAGAGAAAATTTTGTAGCAGATAAGACATTTGTAGTTCTCTGTTCAATAGACCTACCTTTCAGTGTTATGTTACTGTACTTTTATTAAATATTCTGTCTGTCAAACAATTTATCAATCTTCTCATTCATTTTATATAATTGAATTCATTTTCCATATAGCTCTATAAATTTGTATTAATTGTGAGTATTTGCTAATGTCATTAAACTTCTTAAATACCTATTATATAAATAACATACCATTATGTAAGTTATACATCATTAATAAGCATTTAGATAGTTTATACAATCTAAAATATATGTGTGTGTGTATGCATGTGTGTGTATATCCCTCCCTATATTTGATGATATCCTGATACAATTTCAAAAGTAAAATTTCTAGGACAAAAACTAAGTAAAATTTGCATTCTTGCTTCATAGTTTTTAAAAGTGAATGTTCAATGTTAAGTTTTTTCCTGAAATATTTGCTTTGTGTAGATTACTCAAATTCTATGATAAAAAATCACATTGTAGTTTCATCTATAACATATAAAGCATTATGACAAGAGAAAGAAAATAATTAAGAAAGCAAATTAATCTCAAATTATATTCTTCAAAGTATACCACCAATTTTGCCAATGTATAAAGTTTTACCTGAAAACATAGCAAGTAGGCTGATTCCTGTTAGCATATACAATATACAAAGACAAGTTTTAAATATCCAATTAAAGTATGAATAAAAACCAGCAATAATTTAGCAAAGATGCAACATTGTAACATGGGACTCTTTGTTAGCTCTGATCGAATTTAGAAGGATAAATTGATCCCCAGAGCAGAATTAGGCTATGATAAGCATCACGGAGAAACATTCTTCCAGGAAAAGAGTGGGAACTAATTCTCATCCACCAGTAAATCTGTTCATCAAACACGAGTTTTCTGAAATACATCTGCCACTTGCAGCATAAGATTATGGTGACAATTAGCCGCTGTGGTCAGCTCTACTTCACCTCATATAGTATTCATGGATCTCCAAAGTTATAGGGTTGTTACAGCCTTACAAGTTCTAAAAGAACATGTTGCCTCATTTCACACCTATTTTACATTTTATATATTTAAAGTTCAACAGTTTTTCGAACAAGTCCTTTCAACTGACATCAAATTGAAAACTAATGAGATAAACTTTCTGATGAAGGATTTATAGTAGCTGTGCCTCCATAAAATATATGTAATTCCAACTCAAACTGGGATAGACATGTCAGGGCATTCCTGTATAGCAATGCTTCTCTAATATTGGCTTGATTTTATTGCAAAAGGTAAAATAGTAACAAATTTATAATACTAACACACATGTCTGCAAAAATATTTGAACTTTTTTTTCAAATTAAATTATAAATAATTTCATCAATAGCCAGCATTCACTTTTTGAAGAGTAATGAAGGTTTCATAGTTCACAGTTGGAGAGGATTGCCTGAGTGCAAAGGTTTGAGCCCTTTGCAATTTGGCGAGAACTCATCTCGGCAATAAATCAGGAAATTAAGCTGGGCTCGGTGGCTCAGCCTGTAATCCCGCGCCTTTGGGAGGCTGAGGTGAGTGGATTGCCTGAGCCTGCGGGTTCGAGACCCGCCTGGGCAGCGAGACCTCATCTCTACAATAAAAATTAAAAAAAAATCAGCCGGGCGTGGTAGCACATGCCTGTAATTCCGGGTACTCGGAAGACTGAGGCCGAAGGATTGCCGGAGCCCAGCAGGTCGAGGCTGCGGTGGCCGGGAGCAGCCACTGCACTCCAGTCTGGGCGACTGAGTGAGACTCCAACTCAAAAAAAAAAAAAAAAAAATCAGGAAATTAGCCGGGCATTGTGTGGCATGTGCCTATGGTTCCAGCTACTTGGAGGGCTGGGGTGGAAGGATCACCTGAACCCAACAAGTCAAGGGTGCAGTGGCCTTGAGTAGCATGCCACTGCACTCCAGCCTGGGTTACAGAGTGAGACTCTGACTCAAAAAAAAAAAAAAAAAATTCAGGATAGTTCACAGCTATGAGAAACACGTTTCTGGAAAGCGGTTGCTAATAAAGAAAGAGCAAATGTATGGCTTAACTAAATGGACTTGGTCAGTGGAAGAAGTACCTGGAATCCAGTACAGGAAAGGGAATGCATTCTTGACATCTTTCTGCATATCACTGGTTTACTTTGGTGTCTGTAATTTACATTTTTGGTACTAGTTAAAAATATAATGAACTGATATGTGTTTTAAACAGTAGAACATAAAAATTAAAAAAAGAAACAAAAAACAAAATCCAGAGTTCAGTTTCCACAAGCTCAGTTCTCTTGTATTCTCTTTCATGGGTTATTTGCTGCCCGTATTATTGGATCCTGCCTCTACAAAAGGTATTCATACAAAGAATTATGCTGGTGGTCTTTTTTAACTTATTATTCAAAATTCAATGCAGGGAGATCAATAAAATATTATTGTTATAATAAGCCATCTACTGGGACATAGAGATAGCACTGTTCTGTATTAAATGTTGATCAGCCTCTTTCTGGTCATTTAATGTAATTCAGTGTGTTTATTATTAATGGATAAATCAGAATGTTCTTATTGTGTTTTGAGAATAGATCTGAGGCAGTTATATAAAAGAAAATTATCTCTGGACTTTGACAAATTGTGAGACATCGCTTACACAGGAAAAATAGAATAAAATTCTGTATATAGACCTGAAAGTTTGTGATGTTCATGTTAAAGTGAGCTATTTCTAAATCATCAAAGTGATTCTCCTTCATGAATTCTTAACATGAAAATCAGTGCCTTTCAAGACTGTATGTAAGAGTAGGGCAGCCAGAAACTCAGATCTATTTTGATCCTAAATAAGTTACAAATGCGTCAAAGCTTGACTTTTATAATGTTGGAATTGTTAGCTACTCTTCAATCCATAGAAATCTCTATGCTAAACTCTAGGGTAATTAGCACGGAGCACAAAAGGAAATTTTATTTTCCTCTTTGATCTTCAATGCAAACAGTAGAAGAAATCCAAGATCTATTCAGACATAAGCAGATAATGGCTAACTATTGACCTTTCCAACAATAGAGAGAAATATTTACAGGTGAATTCTGGGAACTGAGTTCCTTTCAATGCATAGATGTGGTTATGTTATTTTACTTGGCTCTCTTTGTGTACATTTTAGATTTGTTTTTATTCATCAGCAGAACTTGGTATATCTAAGAAAAAGAAAACTGTTAAAGAATATTCCATGACTTCCTTTGCTTTTCTTTCAAAATCCTTGTGATAATATTTTGGTCCCAAATGTCAATAAAGCCCACATCAAGAACTAAATTGTAGGAGAGTTGACACCCACAGGTAGGGAATACAGTATTTTCTTTCAGGTTAGTACAATTAGTAATAGAAATTTTACAGAAAGTTTAATATGTCTAACATCCTAATTTTACTACATTAACAGTTATTTTAAAAATCAAGTCTATCACTAACTATTGTCTGAAAATAAATTGTTGGCTGAAACCTAACATAACTTTTGCTCCCACAAAAAATTATAGATATACACCATTATGTAGTTTATATGTTTATTTTTATACCTAGATTCCTATTATCCTTCTTCACCTTAGGATTTCCTACCCCAGAAGTACAGGTTACTCTTGAGCAGTGATCATATGTCAAATGCATAATTTGAAAGCTCCTAGATTCTTTTGATAACATCATGTAAGAAAGTTACATTAATGATTATTGAAAAAGTGAGGGAACTCCATCATTTCCTTGTAGCTCTATTGCCCGTTGTACAACCCTACTGAAGGAGATGACTGATCTAGTTCTATGTATTGGGAGACTGGAAGTGAGGTACAGAAAATAACCAAAGACAATTATATAGAATTTTTTACTCATTCGACTTTTGAGGTGAAGCCCAATACTTTTTCTTTTTTCCTCACAGGCTAAAATACCCTCATTGAAGTGCCATCTATGACTCTGAAAATATTATTTTACAAAATGTTTAGCAGAAAATAAATTAAGCAAGCCCTTTCACATACTATATTAAATTGTTAAAAATAGCTTCAATATCTAAGTTTACTTAATGAATTCCTTAAGTTTAGTATAGTTCTTATATCAATAGACCAAATAATATGTTCTTTATCAAAACAATTCAAACAAAAATATCATAGAATTTACATAAGTGTAAATTAACCCAATAATTTAAAAATCACAAATACTTACAAGGTTTAGAAATCTAAATGTCTCTTACTTATGTTTGTCAAAGTCAGTGCAAATGAGAAAATATAAATTACACATTTATAATGGGAGTTGTAATTTTCCAATTAACCAGATAAAAAAGGAGCTTATTTACTAATTGCCTTTATTAAGATACCTAGAAAAATGAAAAACCACACCAGATACTGACAAATCTGTTGGTTGTACTTTATTGTCTTTTTCTGTCCTTTTTTAACCACTTTTTCCCATAGTCTAAAACTTTGCTCCATTAATTCTGGACCGTGGACCTACAACGCAGGGTTTCTCTAAAAGTTTGTTAGAAATGCAGAATCCCAGCTCCCACACCAGACCTACTGAGTCAAATTCCGTTTTTAGCAAGATCCACATATGATTCCATGTCAATGTTTGAGAAACACTCACTTTCTTATACGGCTCAATTAAATATTCTACAACAGAAATCACAGAAAGATGTAAAAATATTTGCTAGTACAGCTTAACATGGTGTGATATCACCAGAGGACTCTTATATAAACTTATCTTTTCAAAAATTTCTTTTTGGAAAGTGTATTAGTTTTCTACTACTAGCATTAAAATACCATAACTGTAGTAGCTTAAATCAAAACTCAAATTTATTTTCTTATAATTCTGTAGGTCAGGAGTTTATTACAAGTCTCATTGGGTTAAAGTCAAAGTGTTGATGTGGGACGACCATGTTCCTTTGTGTGGATTCTAGGGGATAATCATTTCCTTACACATTAAAACTGTGATCAGATTGTAATTGCTTCCAACAGCAGGGTCAAGGTTCCTGTTTCCTTGCCGGATGTCAGCTTGAGGAAAGTTCCCAGTTTCTGGGGTCTGCCTACATTCCTTGTCTTGTAGTTCCCTAGCTCCATCTTTAAAGCAAGCAATAATGGGTCAAACCCTCTCACTCTTCAGATCTCTCCATTGTTTTGTTTTGTTTTTTCTGTCTCATATCTCTAAACCACTTTTCTGCCTTCCCATTCCAATTTTATGGGCTGAAATCATTACATTAGACACATTTGGATAATTAAGGAAAATCTCTTATCTTAATGTCTTTAACATTAATCACACCTGCAAAGTTACTTTTTGTCATTTAAAGTAACATATTCACAGATTCTGGGGATTAAGGCTTGGGCATCTTTGTGAGAGTAGACATTTTGTCAACCAGAAAATGATGCGAAGCTTATGGTGACATCTTACATTTCCAACCCTGATAAGAAAATCATAGAACTCTGTGAAATTATGACATTTCATTTTTATATATAACAAGTTAGATGGCTAGATTGAAGGAAGACTTTGATTCAGCTAAAATCTTCCGTTAATAGAAAAACATTCAGAAACAATGTATTTTATAATGGCCTTGTCTATATTCATTATACTCATAAAGGACTTTGTGGACAGTTATGTTGTTTGACCTACTTTCAATTTATTCAGTGCTATTGACTTTATCAAGTTTAACACGGACTATTTAATATTTCTCAAACACTGTAATATGTCTGTGATAGAAGAAGTGAACCAAATGACACTTAAAAACTCACTTAAAGGCCGCCATAATGATTTATGAGCATAAATAATGGCTACAAAGTACACATGATCATAGAATAGTAATAATGGAAGTAGTCATTTGGAAATATATCAAATTGCTTAAATAATTATTCTATAAAATAAAAATTCAAGAAATTTATCAGTATTTTACAATTAACATTTTTGTTAGATCATTGTGGGACTTGTTTACTTTAAAAAAAAATAGAAGAACTAATAGTCTTAAAACAATGCCTGGATTTATGAGTCTGCTTTTTTGCCAGATACTCAGTTGATCGGCATACTGATATGGATCGTATTTTCGATATCTACTCAGAAAATGGCTCTATTTTCACTTTGAAGACCCTTGACCGAGAATCATCCCCTTGGCACAACATCACTGTTACAGCCACAGAAATAGGTAAGTTGGAGCTGCATCCATCTAAATACATTACCTTTCATAAGAGTGATAAAATAAAAGGACTGATTAGACTTTTTTTCTTGAGTTGAATGATTGCATCCTTAACAAGGTCTTAAAGAAATGACTTGGAATATCAACATATTTTTAATTTTAAGGATTATCAAATAACTCATTTATTTTAAAATTCATTTTCTTTTACAACTTACTAGAAAATAGAAATATAATTTAACCTCACAAGATGTCTAAGAAAAGTGTCTATTACAAATAATATTTCATTCTCAATTATATTTTCCTCAATTTTACCGTGCTTTTCATTTGCACCATGTAAAAGAGCTGAGATATTCATCAGCAATACAATTGAGAAAGTGAACACCTCAAAAAGAACTGTTGCTAAGCTACAAATGGGGTGAGTGATTTCACTACTTTTCTGTAAATGAAACTGAAATCTTACACATGTTCTCATTGCAGATAATCCAAAACAAAGTAGCCACATTCCTGTCTTCATCAGAATTCTAGATATCAATGACCACGCTCCCGAATTTGCTATGTACTATGAAACATTTGTTTGTGAAAATGCAAAACCTGGGCAGGTAAATAAAATCATTTAAAAAGTTAAAACAATTTTCTCTTTACAAAGTCAAATGACAGTGTATCATTTTATTTGCATGATTTTGTGCAAATTATACTCCTTGTCATCTACTTATTTCCTCTCAACAAAAACTCACAGTGATTTTTAAAAGATGATTTTTAAAATTGTTTTCATGATGGAATCAATAATATAGTAAGAACATATATAAATTAAAGAATATTTTATAATTTTCTCCTTTGAATATATACTATATATGAATATATATAATGAATATATATATGTTATATCCCGGTATATAATGAATATCACAATATAAAGCTCTTATCTGAATTTATGCTGATGCTGATTTATATTTACTAATGAAATGGAAATACATTATTAAATAAAACATGAAGTATGAAAGTGAAATTGTTTTATGTTAATATAAAGGAAATCATAATAATTTTTTTCAATTACATTTTGCTACTTTTAAATAGCTTGGTTGGGAGACTTTTTTTTTTTTCAAACAAAGTTTATTACAGAAAGAAGGGCAAAAAGAGAGACATGCCAGAGCTGGCATGGGTAAAAGTAACCACCAGTCATGACACTTTGATTTGATATTAGTTGTATTTTGATTGTGATTCAATATTTTTCATATAGCTGAAAATATATATATAATTGTTTGTAAAAGAGTCACAGAGTCCACTTGCAAAGTTTTTTTTTCAAATGTATATAAAGTATTTTTTAAATGTACAATATATTCATTTGGGACAAAAACAGTATTTTCCAACATTAGTAACTGCACAAATTTTACCAAAAGTAATTTAACTAGCTATTTAAGTCTTTATTTAAAGAAATAGGGGACAGATATTAAGAATCAGCTTAAGATAGCACTGGTAGATGTAAAAAAAAATCACTTATAATTCTGTCATGTGTTTTTAAGTGTAGAAAATAAATACAGTTTTTATTAATAGAGATTATTATGAACTGAATGTTTGCACCCTCTCACTCATATGTTGAAAACCTAACCCGAGGGTATTTGTATTTGGACATGGGGTTTCTAAGGAAGTAATGAAGGGTAAGTGAGGTCATAAGTGAGACAGGAGATAGCTAGAAAAAGGCTAGGCAGACAGACAGACAAGGCCTCTGGTAACAATGTAGTGAACTCCTGGCAGGCCACTCAGACTCAGCATTGGTAAACAAGCTCCCTGCAAGCCTCTCAAGCTAGAGCTTAGGTATTCAACAGCTGGGATCAAAAAGCAACCACTCAGTTCACCATTAGGCCCCTACCTCCTGCTGATCGGTCCTTAATACTGACCAATCAGAACATCTACAGCTCACAGCTAGTACTAGCCTATCTGCTTGGACTTAAGCTTGTATAAGCACCAGGCTTTCCGCCCCAGATAGGCAACTTCTTCTGTCCTCAATAAATCCTGCTTTCTCACTTCCCAACTGTCTGTGACCCTCATTCTTCCTGGGCATGAGACACGCACCTGGACCCTGAAGAGTTGTGACCTGAAGAGCTGCAGAAGATTGGCAGAGTCCAAAAGTCATGCACTCCAGAGGCTGGCTTGCCAGTCCAGGGAGTCGGCTAAACCAGGAGAGTTGCCGGAAGAAGGAGAGACTCTGAAGCTGAGACACCCAGGGGGCTAGGCTTTCCAGCCCACTCAACCAGCAACACTCTCAGGGCTTGGCTTACCAGCAACACTCTCAGGGCTTGGCTTGCCAGCCCATTGGAGCCAATACACTGGGGGCTAGGTTTGCTAACCCACCAAATCACAACATTCTCAGGACTTGGCTTGCCAACCTATTAGAGCTGACACTTCTGGAGCTAGGCTTACCAGCCCCTCGATGACTCTTTCTGGGGTTTGGCTGTCCCGTTGAGCTGACACTCTCAAAGCCCAAGCTGACCTGAAAAATCCACATCATAAGGGTGTGAAGCATGACCTGATAGGATGTGTGTCCTAAGAAGAGACACCAGAGAGCTCATATGTCCTCTCCCTCCCTGAATTCATGAACCAAGGAAAAGTCATATGAGAGGACTCAGAGTAAAGATAGCTATTTACAAACCAGGAAGAAAACTCTCACTGGAAACCAACCATGCTGGCATGTTTTGATTGCAACCTTCTGAAAGAAGTTCAGCGCCAGTAATGACTCCACACCCGGCCAGGACCAAGAGATTTATTAAAGCGGCAGTTACAAGGAAAAAGTGAAAGGGTCTGTGGAGACAGAGAGAGAGAGAGAGAGAGAGGAAGTGAGAGAGAGGCGGGGAGATAGCTGCAGAGAAGAAGAGAGCGACAGAGAGAGACCGAGAGAGAGTTGCAGGGAGAGGGCTGTACTTATCAGCCCAACAGGAGCCGGAAGGGGCCATGCTATGCTCCTATTGGAGGAGCTGCATGGGAGTAGGGTGGGGCCAATGCCATGTTATGGTCCTATTGGACACATAACAAAGCTGGCTACTGATTGGAGGCTTGCAGGTTTGAAATTGGCACGCAGGGAGGTTTGAAAGTCCTGCGTGCCGGCAATTGTGCTCACAGAAGCCAGACCAAGGGCCTTTGTTGTCTGGTGTGTCGGCGCCATTTCGGAGCCGCCCCTCTGGTCGCTTCCTGCACCCTTCACCTTCCAGTCTCCAGAACTGTAGAAAATGCATTTCTGTTGTTTAAGCAACCCAATCTGTGGGATTGTTATGGCAGCCTTGCATACTGAAAGACATACCACATTCCACCTACAAAAATGTAAATTTATTTTCTTTTTATCAACCTAGAATCATTGCATAGTTATTTGAATTTTTTTTCACTTTGCAACGTGTAATAGGCATATTCTTAGTTCAGTAAATGATTATGTTTAATTTGATGCATAATTTGCATAGCTACACATTAACCTATTCAGTTACTCTATTGATGGACATTTAGTTTATCAACGGAATGCTATTACAGTAGGCAGAATTATAATGAGCATTGTAGTACATTATGCTTGTTTACCACCTGGTATTATTCTCCTTTGCTATAATACTAAAAGTAGGAACAATTACATACTATAAATACTAATAGATGCTGCTGAATAATTCTCCAAATATGTCATTAACTAAGTGATACTCCCACCAAATGTATATGATTGTCTAAGTACTTAGGCAACTCTAGATTTTAAATGTCTGCTAATACCTAAATATCTCAAATAGTTTTAGTGTGAGTTCCTTCAAACTCATTGTAGTTAAACGGGTTTGTTTCATTAAAAATGTGTCTTTTTTTATGGCTATTTTAGTTTTCTAGGACTGCCATGACAAATTACCACATAAGAGATGACTTAAAACACAGGATTTTTTTTTCCCTCACACTTCTGGAGGCCAGCAGTCTAATCCAACACATGTCACAGGGCTTTTGCTCTCTACAAAAGTTCTAGGAGAAGATCCTTCCTTGCACTTCCTGGTTTCTTGTGCCTACCAGCAAACCTTGACATCCCCAATTACTCGGGCTTGTGGACCCTATTTACTCCAATCTCTGACTAAATCATTGCACGATATTTTTCCTAAATGTGTTTCTGTGTCCAAATTTGCCTCTTATGAGGCTCCGGTCACAGAATTAGATTTTTTCCTAATCCAGTATGATCTCATTTGAACTTGATTACATCTGCAAAAAGCCTATTTCTAAATAAGATCACATTTGCAGAGACTGGGAATTAGAACTTGAACATAACTTGTGGTTGTACACAAGTCAACCAACAATAACCTATAGATAATCTTTACTCACTAATCTATTAGTAGGCTTGTCTTTATTGATTCATATGAATTATTGATATAGTGCATGCTAATATCTGATAATAATAAAGTATAACTGATTAATAAAACTAAGTACAATTTTTAAATATATGCTGTTACTATCTCATTAAAATTAGCAAAGTTAAAAATAAAATATAATATATATACACTGCCGGACTCGGTGGCTCAGCCTGTAATCCCGCGCCTTTGGGAGGCTGAGGTGAGTGGATTGCCTGAGCCCGCGGGTTTGAGACCCGCCTGGGCAACGAGACCTCATCTCTACAATAAATCAAAAAATCAGCCGGGTGTGGTAACGCATGCCTGTAATTTCGGCTACTTGGAAGGCAAAGGCAGAAGGATCGCGCCAAAGCCCAGCAGGTCGAGGCTGCGGTGGCCGAGAGTGGCCAATGCACTCCAGTCTGGGTGACAGAGTGAGACTCCAACTCAAAAAAAAAAAAAAAAGTATATATATATATATATATATATATGCATATATATATACACTACTGTTACGTATATCCTCTTAAAATATGCTTAACAAGGCCCACTTAATTATTTCAAGAACTCAAAAGTCAAAAGACCAAATTTTTCTAATATGAAATATTACTAAAAATTAGATGTTCTTGCTATTTAGGATCAAGAGGTTGAGCAAGAATATTAGATGTTATATAATTGATTTCTTATATTATGTGCTAATTTGCTAAGGAGAAAAGGTTTATGAAGTTTGTATTCTTAATTGTGCACTTTCAGAAGCACTGCTAAAGAAACATATGGTTACATGTCACTATGTCTATAGAATGAAATTATAGTTAACATAAATTTTTTTTTTTTTTTTTTTTTTTTTTTGAGTTGGAGTCTCACTCTGTCGCCCAGGCTGGAGTGCAGTGGCTGTTCCCGGGAATGGCCACTGCAGCCTCAACCTGCTGGGCTCCTTCCGCCTCAGCCTTCCAAGTAGCTAGAACTACAGGCGCGCTACCATGCCCTGCTAACTTTTTTTGATTTATTGTAGAGATGAGGTCTCGCCAAGTTGCCCAGGCGGGTCTCGAACCCGCGGGCCCAGGGAATTCACTCACCTTGGCCTCCCAAAGCGCGGGATTACAGGCTGAGCCACCAAGCCCGGTGTTAACATAAAATTTAAGTGGAAAAGTATTGTCTAGTGTGTGTGCAGGTTAGTATAATCATAGAAGGTACCCAATAAGTTTAACAATGAATAACTCAAACTGTTGTGAAATTCCAGTAACTGTTCACCACAAAATATTGGAGTATGATACTTTTTTATTTTTGGAGAAGAGAAGTTCAAAGAAAGGGTCATTAAATGACTGTGATTTCAAATCACACAGATGGCAGGCACCCCAATGTGTAGCTTAGTGCTTTTTTCATTATAAAATGCTCAGTAAAATTTTTCTGCCCAACCTGTTGTTTGCTGTTCTATGGCCCACAATGGCATACTTCTGATTTACAGAACTCAGTCAAGAGGTGTTTTAATATAGAAATTCAACAGTAATTTCCCAAAACTTTAGAAGAATTTCTTTGTATATCTGTCTTTGAAAATACCATTAAATCAGCCGGGCTTGGTAGCGCATGCCTGTAATTCCGGCTACTCGGAAGGCTGAGGCGGAAGGATCGCCGGAGCCCAGCTGGTCAAGGCTGCGGTGCACTCCAGTCTGGGCGATTGAGTGAGACTCCAATTTAAAAAAAAAAAAAAAGAAAGAAAATACCATTAAAATAAAAGCAAGCAATCTGAATAAAATATGTAGTATAATTCAAATAATGTCACCCATAGATTTAAGCTCTTTTTCTATCTGATAGTATTTAACAAATTATTCATTTTTTCAAAATTATATTAATAGCATTCTTAATGTATGAGAGTGGTGGTGCTAAGCATTTGTGCCTTTTAAAATGTTTATCTTTTATGTTCTCCTCCTTTGAGAAATTGCTTTTTAGTGGAGATAACAAATTGGCAGCCAATTAATAATAAAACAGACTGCGTGCCTTACAACATTGTCAAAGAGAATAGTTATTAGAGTGGTTACATTTTTCTTTAAGGTGTTCAAGAGTCAGAAAGTGATGCATTGAGGTGCCCTGCAAAATAACACTTGATGAATAATTTTCATTCTTGATTAAGTAATCTTAGATAAAACTATATTTTAAAAAATTTTCTCAAATGGGAATTTTTGTGTGTGTGTGGCTTTAATTTTAGTGATGTTCTCACAAATACATAGATTTAAAGTATCTTGTAATAACAAGAGAATTGTTTTTGATTTTAAATAATTAATTAGTTAATTAATATTTATTTTAGTTGATTCAGACTGTCAGTGTCATGGACAAGGATGACCCTCCCCGAGGCCACAAATTCTTCTTTGAACCAGTACCAGAATTTCCTCTCAATCCCAACTTCACCATTGTAGACAATAAAGGTATATAACATTTCTAAATCCAAAAATTATAAAGCCTTAAGATGCCAAATTAAAAACAAATGCCAAGATTTTTTGGTTTTGTTTTTTACTTTTTTTCCTTCCAGATAATACAGCAGGAATCATGACTCGAAAAGATGGCTACAGTCGCAACAAAATGAGCACCTATCTACTTCCAATTTTAATCTTTGACAATGATTATCCAATTCAAAGCAGCACAGGCACGCTCACTATTCGTGTGTGTGCCTGCGATAATCAAGGGAATATGCAATCCTGCACGGCAGAGGCCCTGATCCTCTCGGCTGGCTTGAGCACGGGAGCTCTCATCGCGATTCTGCTCTGTGTCCTCATACTGCTTAGTAAGCTCTGCCCTTCTAAACATCCTTCACTTGCAACATTCGTTTCCACATTGACCCATGGATAATGCCCTGAAGAGCACTCTTCTTTATAGCTAAAGGCAGAAAACTTCAACTTTTTATTAAAATTGTTCTTTCAAGTAGAGAAAAATTGAAGATTCTGTCTGTGGGAATAGATCTAGATTTCTAGAGACTAAAACCAAAAGTATCATATGCTATTTACATATTTTTAAAACATATTTTATACCATTAGCTATTATAACTTCAACTAACCATGGCCACTGCTCCAAGGACACTGGATTTAATCACTGATTTAGTTTTTATATCAACTGTATTAGGTAAACACTTTTCTTCTACAGAAAGGCAAAATAACTTGCCCAAAGTCACCCATTTAGAAAGTGTTTTAACTAGAATGCAGTTTATTCTACAATAAAATTCTCCTTGCCATTATTCTCAGAAACAAAGACTACTTTTCCTATGAAAATACTATTACTAACCAATACTAAGTTATGTGTGTCAGTTGCCTGCTTTGCAAATTTCTTAAAGTGATCCCAATAAGTGAAACATTGTCCCCATAGAATTTATCATATATTGATGTAACATGCCTAATTAAATAGTGAAAACTTAGTTGTTAAAATATCATTATGACACTGTGGTTATACCACTCATACCTAGCGCTGCAACATTTTCTAAATAAAGTCATGCTTCCAATGAAAATGTTTTATTTGGGAAGGCACTAACAGGACAATGATTTAATTCAATTAAACAGTTGTTTCACTGCACAACATTCCAAAAAAATTGTGGCATCAAATATTCATCCAAAATGCTTACACTTAGGCAGGAGAGCTAGCCAAATTGATGTTCTAATGCTCATATGTGCTGGCTCCTTTTCACTGCAAATCCTTTCAAGCTATCTGGATGAAATCCCTTTGGCCAGAAATTCTTGCAGGACTTCAGTGGGAGATTGATGAAAGTAAGGGAAAAACATTTGTCTCAGTTAAGACGATCCAACTATTTAGAAAAACATTTTCTCAAAGTGGTTTAGAACATACACACTACTCCCTACACCATCAGCAGTTTCCATTTCCACCTACTGTTAGAGAGTTCAACTCCCCTGTAAAATATTTGTGTATCCTTATGGAGAACAAAATCTGGCTTATCCCTTTAGCTAAGTGCTACTGATTTCATGTTGTTTTATTTACTCATACAGTTCCAGTTTGCTAATTTAGAACAGTATGAAATATATATATATTGCAAGTTTGTTTTTTAAATTTCTATATTAATGCAATACACACACGTACTGAAAGACATTCATGACCGCATAAGAAAAAAAAAAAGCATCCCCCTCAAATAATTTAGATATTATAACATTGTCAAACTAAACTAGATAACGTTTTTTTTCTATGCAGGAATCCTAGATTTATTCTTTTATCCTTAAAAGTCTGCCATTTTTCTTCCTTGAGGAATATGGAAAGCACACATTTCTTATTTTTCATTTTCTCAATATATACTAAATGTGGAGTGACTTTATATGATTGTAGATAAAATAGATTCTAATTCAAAAGTTTCATTATTAAGGTTTCTGAAGCATTCTTGCTGTCACTTGGAGTCTTTATAGTAATGATCGGATAGCTTATTTCTGTCGTTAAAGGAGTTAGCTCTCTAATAGATAGTGATATAGCATGGACAATAATGTTTGAGATGTGCCTTAAAACATTTTGAAGAAATGTAATTCTTAGTTTATAACTATCTTAAGAAGTAAAATAGAGGATTAAAACCTAAGACGGGACTTTTAAAACTTTTGGTTCTTTTGGCACTCTGATGCAGTTTATGGATCTGAGAATAAAGAAATGTATTTATACATCCTAAACCAAAAACACATAGCAAAATGAGTTTGCTTATTAAATTATGCATGCCATTTTCTATTGCAAGTCTAATAATGGTTTGAGATATGTGTCAAGCTCTAATGCAATATAAAATACTTGTCATACATACTGCCATTATCAGTTTATGCAGATATTCATGATGGAAAGAAATGATAAATTTGAATGAAAAATTATGATGCACTTTTTTTCCATTCCTTATTCTAGCCTCCCTGAATTCCATTCACATACCCCAAATTAATAATCTCAATCTAGGAAGTAATAAGACAGTTTTGATTTAGCAGAAGAGAAAAACTCAGGTTAAAAGGACCATTTGTGGGAATCTGTAAACCTTTACTAGCTAAGGAATCCTTTAAAATATGATTATTTGGTTGCTATTTATACATAAAAAGTAGAGAACTTATAAATTAATTCATGCAATATTAAATTTAGAGAGAACTTTCTTTTTCTAGTGCACAGCTCAGGATTAATGGATCTTGTTGGATTTAATTCATCTTATGTCCATTCTTGATTAGGAGAGAGTACTGATAATATCTCATTTTTACCACATAGTTTTTTTAAAAATGTCTTCAAGATTATCCTTTAGTTCAGCAACCAAAGTTCATTGTGTGGATGTTAACTGAAGATACTTCTAGTTATCTTTTAAGAAATATTTCTATCGATTAGGAAGAGCAGAGGAAGGTGTACTGGCCAATATGAAAATAACATTGAACAGTTCTTTAGTAGAATTATAGGGACCTAAATGGCCATTTTGAAGTATAGTCTCAGTAGAAATGAGTTTGAGTAATTTCAGTATAAAAACCAAGAAAAGGAATAATAGCTTTTGGGAATAACATGAACTTATTTTATATGAAAAACAAATTACTTTAGCAAACATTCAAGTGCCCTAAAGTAAAGGAAATCTAGTTTTTACTTCTCCCTAGTAATATTTAAGTGTGTTTTTTAAATATTTTACTAATTTTATTTTTTTTATATAAAATTAGGGATTTGATCCATAAAATGGAGTATCTTATATTTTGGAAATCAAGTGTTTTTTAATGTATTTTGTTAATTGCAACATGCATTTATTAGGAAAATGTTCATTGTCCGATATATGTAGAATAATTTAAATTCCTATGCTATAACAAGAAATAAGGAAGTATACTACATATGGGAAAGTTCATAGTTAACTCGGTAACATAGAATCATGTAAACAATAAAAACCATAGAACAAGTAGAGAAAATGCAATTAACATTTCAGCTCAGAAGCTTAAATGCAACTGTGTAATCAAGGAAGTCCATATTAACAAGATAACATCTAGGCTGTCTTGTAAGATGAGTATAAGTTATGAGTTTGAATTTGGGTTTTACATGTAGCTTTTAGAGCTATATTTCAGATTTTTAAGCAGGCCTTCAAAATCAGACTACTAAAGGAATTTAGTTAAAATGGAGATGAAATCTACAGCTCATAAACATTAATATGTGTATATATGCATCTGTATATATTTTGCATATATTCCCTTGAGTCATTAACAAAATATTCGATTGGTGCTCAATTTATCTTGTAATAATAGCAATTGGCACTATGGCATTTTTGTATTTGAAACAAATACACATTTGGAAAAAGTGAAGTGGCAGGCAATTTAAGTTGGCTAGATGTGCTAATTATAATTGAACAAAGATTTTTAAAGGTCAGAGGTTTGTAAGACAGTATATCTTGAAAGTAAATTAATGACACTGTAATGTGTGCTTCTTTATCAATACAGTGCATCCAATCATAGCTCCGAGGCATTCTGTATTTGTGTAGGATAGTTACTCTTTTTATCCAGTCTTAATATCTCTTCACACAAACTTCGCGAACAGAAATGTTCTCTATTGTATCCTAAATCATGAAATCCCACCGTTCTCTCTCTCTCTCTCTCTCTCTCTCTCTCTCTCTCTCTCTTTTTTTTTTTTTTAATGAATAGTTTTGATAGTGCTGTTTGCGGCACTGAAGAGGCAAAGGAAAAAGGAACCCCTGATCATTTCAAAAGACGATGTCCGGGACAACATCGTGACCTACAATGATGAAGGCGGTGGGGAAGAAGATACCCAAGCTTTTGACATCGGCACATTAAGGAATCCAGAAGCAAGAGAAGACAGTAAACTTAGACGGGATGTGATGCCTGAAACTATTTTTCAGATAAGGAGGACTGTGCCTCTGTGGGAAAATATTGATGTACAAGATTTTATCCATCGAAGATTAAAAGAAAACGACGCAGACCCAAGTGCGCCTCCTTACGATTCACTGGCAACATATGCCTATGAAGGGAATGATTCCGTAGCAGATTCGCTCAGTTCTTTAGAATCTCTCACAGCTGATTGTAACCAAGATTATGATTACCTCAGCGACTGGGGGCCTCGTTTTAAAAAACTTGCCGACATGTATGGGGGTGATGATAGTGACCGAGACTAGGACATCGTATGTCTTGAGCATATTAGCAGAAGTGCTGTCTATGTTACTAGATTGAGTGGCCTGTATACTCTTCCTTGGAGGAAATTCAAAAATCTAAATTACAAACAATACCTAGGTGTTGTCTTAGTTAAGGGTTTGCTTAATCGGTAAGTTATTGTGAATGAACACGAATGACATAGATTTTTTAAAAAAGTAATAATAACCAGTTCACCTTCTTTGCCTAACAATCAGAAGGAAAGTATATCACATCAATAATCAAGCAAAATACTTAAAAGGCTTTTTGTGCCTTTTCTTAGATATAAGAACTTTATAAATGTTTTCGTAACTGACTTTCAGTCACCTTTACTATTAAATTAAACATTGTGCAACTGCTTTGTAAATTAATATGGAAAAAATATATCCCTAATGAAATAGGAATGACTATTACTGCCATATTTATTTAGTTGAAGAATGTCTTTGTGTTAATTCATTCATATTTTTATAAATGTATATTTATATTTTTATATTTTTATGAAATAAACTATTTATAAAAATACATTTCATTTTATTTAATTTCTAGAAGCAGTTCTTATCTCACAAACAACAAAACTGTTTTACATCTTTAAATGTAAAACATGATTCACTCAGGGAATAAGCAGCTAAAAAGATACTGCATGGGATTTGGAACTAGAATGTAGTGGAAATACAAAAGAGTTTTGGTACAAATTGTTATTTTTCTTTTTCAGTCACTTAAATATGAACTAATGTTTATTGAATCACTGATGTCTACCCATCAATACAACATGAGAAACCTTTGAATATAAAATATTACATATATATATGTAGTTGTGGATAATAAACTTTAAGTTTTTGCAAGTCTTTACTATGGGATCAACCAGTGAATTGTATTTGAGAATAAATAAAGTATGTGTCAGTAATGTTATATAGATAAAGAAAAAATCTAAATCAGTCTTCTTTCATTAATAGTATAGTTCTCAAAATGAGCAATCATAGTTTTGATTTTTTTCTTCATGATGAGGCAATTTATGGAATATGTGCTCGGGTCTTAACATGTTTAAAATATATACTGAGAAAATAGAGGATTTTTAATGTATTATGTTATTTAGAACATTCAAAGTGATTGTATTTAATAATATTTTGGGAACTAAGGACAAGTAGAAAAAAGAAGCCCAAGAGAATATGACGGTTTACTAATGATTAGGATTATCCAGTAAACAAAATATCAATAGGCATCTTAAGACATGGGAAAGAAGAGCAAAGAGGAATCATGCATAATAATCATTTGCAGATCTTTGAAAGATTGCCATGCATAAACTTGTCCTCATTTGGCTCAAAGTACAAAACCTAACCCAAAAAGTTGGGAACTTCACAGAGAGATTGCAAGTTATCTATTTTCTAAGCCAAGAATTAACCTTTTTTTCTTCTTTAATTATTCATCTGTTAAGGAACAAATGTCATTCTCTCAGTAACTCCTGCATGGAATATATAGGAGAAGTTTAACATTGACTAGTCTGTTATCAAGACATTTTAGTGAATATCAAATTATAAACAGGTATTTATATGTTATTATGTTACTCTGTTATAAAGTTTTGAGGACTAACACTAACTCAATAATTTTATCACCAATAACTAACCCATATTAAAGATTTAATTTCATGCTAAGAAAAAAAATACTGAACAATATGAGGAATTAGTTGATTTTTTAGGCTGACTGAAATTACTCCAAACCAGGAAGTTTTTAGATTTAGTTTAGACAATTTTAGTTTTACCTTAAAAAGTAATTTGTTTCCCTATTGCTAGAGTTCTTCCAGCATAGATAAGATGAATGTGTGAGGAATATGTAGAGTGGCCTAAGGAAGTAAAAAAATGAATTAGGCATCTAACAAGTCCCCTTATAACCACTTTATACTATAATCACTACAGGTTTACGTAACAATAGAGAAACAAATCCTAAGGATACCTGTACGAACTGTACATGTAGTGGCTATTTAAAAAAGAAATTATGTGGAGCAAGCGATAGGGAAATTGGTAGTTACATAGCTTGCCTGCATTTACCAGGCTTGAAATACTAAGAGCACCACAGTATACCAAACTACTTACAGGTCATAGACCTACAATTGCTATGAATCATATTGATACTAGATAAAATAAGACAAATTATAATTTTAAATTTGATTATTAAGAAATGTTATTTGACTATCACTTTTTAGCAATTAAATGATAAAATTCTCTGATCTGTGAAATGCCTGATATACTGGAGTCTTTATAAGACAGAGCTAACGGATTTCATATTTACTAGATATATGGTTGTTTTTAAGGGGTCCAATTTAATCAAGGAAACTACCAGATCAGTGTAATATTAAAACTTCCTATACTGTTCCAATCATCTATGAAAGTTCCATTGTAGAAAAAATACATTTAAGAGCCAGATGGATTAGATTTTTAAAATTTTTTACTGGCAAACTAGAGAAAAAAATTGAACCGCTCCAGGAAAGCAGACAAAATAATATTTTTTTTTCTTTTTTTTTGGGGGGGGGGGAGAAGAAAGAGAGAAAGAGAGAGAGAGAGAGAGAAAGAGAGAGAAAGAGACTAGAGTCCAGTCTAGTGCAGAAACCCGACAAAATAATATTTACCCTGTTAAATTTGGATTTTATTTTACTAGGAACACACTGCATATTCAGTAATATTAGTTTCCATCACTTGATTCTTATTAACTGTAGCATGAGAAAATTAGAGAATAATTTATTCTTAATATGTACTTACTTTCCAAACAAAATAAATTAATTAGCTTCGAATATTTAAAATTAAGACAGATTAAATTAAAATCAATTTAGTAATCATTATCTCAAATATAATTAAAACAATTTCATTGTTTTATTTAGAAATTTCAATAATTTTCATAATAATATGTCTATATTTGTATCTGAATTTCTTTAGTGTGAGTAACCTATCTATATAATTTGAATTTTAATACACAGCCTGAATATCATTCTACTGAATTCTGCTCCCAGACATAATGAACAAATTTCAATGACTTAAATATCAAACTTAGTAAAGAGAGTAAAACATCATTAACAATAAAAGCAACCAAACATACAAGAGAAAAAGCACCAATATCTTACCTTAGCCAGTGGTAGATGTTGATAATTCCTTTTGCCTTAGCATGTGTCCTCCTCATTAGTTTTCTGGATTCTTTATTCTTTTGATTATTCTTTTACTTTATTCAGTCTTCTTCATTGTTTCCTTCTTTTCTTTCCTAACTTTGTATTTTGTAGTGGTGTGGGCCCTAGTATTTTTTGCTTGTTTGTTTTTTAGTTATATTCGGGCCTTGGTGATCTTACCCATTCTCCTAGATTCTATATATGTGTTTATTTATATCTACATATCTAAAATATAGATGGAAAATCCCCAAATTTACACTTCCCTTCTTCGCCTGCTTCTAATAATCCAAACACCTGTCCAACTAACTATTCTAAATTTCGACCCAAATATTTTTGAAGTAACATGGATCCAAATTTGAACTACTAATTTTCACTTTGAAAGTATTTCTCAGCTTGCCTCATGTCAGTTAATGATGACTCTATCATTCTAACTGCCCAGGCCATAAACCTTGCAGTTATTCTTCATTCTTCTCATTCTGTTATCTTTTATATATCTAAAATATATCATATTTTAGAAAATCCTACTAATGATACTTTTAAAATGTAAGAAATATACAATGGCTTTTCATCATATCTCTTGCTACAATCCTGATCTAATACTCTTACCTGGATTATTGTAATACGCCTCTAAATGTTTGTTCTCACTATCCTATGTTCCTATCAGCTATTTTCAATCCAAAATACAGACTGGGTGTGTTTCTTCTTCTTTTTTTAAATCATGTAAGTCTGAACATTTCACTTCTCTTTTGAAAACATAACAATTGTTCATTCACAATGAGAGTCAGTCTTCCCAATGGCCTCTAATGACCTATTAACTTTCCATTATTTTTCAGATCTTTTTTTGCTCAATTTCTTTAACACATTTCACACCAGTTATTCTGAGCTTCTTAGTTTTGCTAAAGTATTTTTTTCATAAGAAAATGTTGATCACTTTCCTTGGAACAATCTTTCCCTAGATTTCAACAAAATTGTCTTCTTTCAAGTGCTATTTCAAATGCCACTTTCTTAGTGAGGGCTATATTGGACAACATATCTAAAATCAAAAGCCCCACACTCATTTCTCCTGTTCCCCTTTATAAAAATAGGCAGATTCGATGGCTCAGCCTGTAATCCCGCGCCTTTGGGAGGCTGAGGTGAGTGGATTGCCAGAGCCTGAGGGTTCGAGACCAGCCTGGGCAGCGAGACCTCATCTCTACAATAAAATCAAAAAATCATCCGGGTGTGGTAGCGCGCGCCTGTAATTCCGGCTACTCGGAAGGCTGAGGCGGAAGGATCGCCGGAGCCCAGTAGGTCGAGGCTGCGGTGGCCGGGAGCGGCCACTGCACTCCAGTCTGGGCGACGGAATGAGACTCCAACTCAAAAAAACAACAAAAAATAAATAAAAATAAATATTTTCCACAGCACATATCACCATCCAACCTAACGATTCAACCATTTAGTCATTTAATTTTTTATCTGTCTACTTCTACTAGTATACTTGGTCTGTCATCTTGGCAATAATTTTATCTATTTTATTCACTGAAATATCCCATGTTTCTAGATTTTTGCCTTATACTTTGTTGGCATGAAGCAAATAGTTGCCAAATGAGTAAAATGCCCAATATTTGATACTTAGTCTGATAAAGTATTATGGATACATAGATTAAAATTAAAACAAATGTAAACCCCAAAAGGGAATATTATAGTCAAATTTATAGCAATATACCTATTTTCAACATGATTGTGATTATACCCTAGGCTGTTAAATCTAAGGACTATTTGCTGAATTCTGATTGACCATAATTAAGTCACTATTTGAAAAGCTCTTTCCAAAATTACAGAAAAACATGAACAATTTTCCAGTTAAAAAGCTTGACACAACTGAAATTGTATTCAATGATCTTAGTTTCTAAAATAAAATGATAGTGATATTTTACTAGATTTCAGACCATCAAGTCCAAATGAAAGAAGCAAAACACAAGCTCACTCAAAGAAGGGATAAAATATATAGGCTTCTTTTCTGCCGTTGTAGTTGCGTTTATTTATTTATTTATTTATTTAATGGCTGTGTTCTGAGCACTGTATAGGTGTTATTTAATTTAATTCTCATGAAATGACTGAGTTATCAGACAACTCTCAGTTTATAATTTTTTTATACTTAGGTTGCAGAATATGAGTTATGGAAAATGAATAACCCTAAGAAAACATTTTCTTACATAAAGATGCTTAATTGCTTTCAAATTCCAATCAATATATGAAGCTCTTTAGAATAAATATTACTTGATGATAGCTTATATGGAACAGAAATATCAGCTATTTATACCTCTATGGTCAGAATAACAACCTAGAGACATTGGGTCTAGTCTATAATTTACCATTAAATCATTCTTTCTACGTTTTCTTGAAGAATTTATTAGTGAGGTTAAGCATTTTTTTTTTTTTTTTTTTTTTTTTTGAGTGGGAGTCTCATTCTGTCGCCCGGACTGGAGTGCAGTAGCCGCTCCCGGCCACCGTAGCCTCGACCTGCTGGGCTCCGGTGATCCTTCCACCTCAGTCTTCCAAGTAGCCGGAATTACAGGCATCCGCTACCATGCCCGGCTGATTTTTTTATTTATTGCAGAGATGAGGTCTCGCTACCCAGGCGGGTCTCGAACCCGTGGGCTCAGGCAATCCACTCACCTCAGCCTCCAAAGGCTCGGGATTTCAGGCTGAGCCACCGAGCCTGACTAGCATTTTTTAAAAATTTTATAAATTGCCAGTTCATATCTGTAAATTTCTTTTAGATATTTATATTATTATTTCTAAATAGAAAAAATATAAAATCTTGAAAGTAATGACTTTTCAATCTGAATTATAATTATCTTTCCTAAACAAAAGACTTATATTTGCATGATATTTAATTTTAACGTAGCAAAAATTATATATGCTGTATAGTTTATATGGTTGTTCTTGCTATTTTTTGCTTGGCATTCTACTAATTCTGCTCTAAAATCTATGTCAATTGCCTAAACTTCTTCACTAGAGGTCCAGAAACAAAAAAGTAAATAATCAATTTCATATTCTTGAAAAAAGTCTCCTTCCATCTGCTCATCTTCTCCAGTCTAGACAGATAAGTTGCCCTCTATATCTGGTGCAAAGCTTTCCTACTGGTGTCCCCTATCATCAGCTGGGAATACCCTTGACCTCTCCTTCAGAGCTGGTGCCCTGATCCTTATTTTAAGCACTCTGTTGTCTTCCCTCCCTCTCCACCAAGTATAAGATAATTTGAACTACACATCTTCCAAATATGTTTGGGTTTTTTAATCTAATATTATAGTTCCACTATATATTAAACTAAAAATATTCCTTGATGATCAATTGATCTTTTGCTCTGGCTGTATTGGGTACTCTGAAGTTTCACTAGTATGAAGGATGTATTTTAGCTCCTGGATCACTAGAAATCTCTCTTATGGATACTTACACAACCATTTAATTAATTTAATTTATATGACCTGTCTGCTTTCTGTAGGCATTAGGCATTTGAGTTTGCAATTTCTATTATATAACAAGTCATACTTTTTAAAAATGTTATGAATGCTGTTAATAAACATTTTATTTTTGATTTTTAAATTACTGTAAATTCAGTATATAGCCCTTCTTCAAACACGGTATTTATACATATTCATATGTATACAATTATAATATTTTCAAGTGATTATATTCTTGAGATGACTATAAATATTCAGATCTGTGGGGTTTCTTTTATTTGTCTTTGTCATATTCATCCATTACTACCTTTCAGTGCATAGTATTCTAGAAGATTTATTTAATACCTTTTAAAAATTGGAAATTTAGTATTCTTACATGCATTTAATGGTCAATTACAACATGAACTAGAACAGTATTTATGTGGCAGCAACTGAAACACGTCAAGTATACACTTCCCACATATTTATTTGAATTAAGAGTTATAATTATCAGAGCATGTCACGTTTATGACCACTTTGTAATGTCGCTTTAAGAAGGATTCAGTTGTATGATGTGATCATTTCAAAATGCATTTTTTTCATAGTAAATATATTGGTGCCTTTTTCTATTAAAAATGAGATTAGGATACTGGTAAAAGTAAGGATTTTAGTAAAAAGTAATTTTAATGGTTTAAATTTTATTTTCTTCAGGATGCTATGCCAAAAAAAGAAACTCCATTGATAGGATCTTCTATAAGTGAATATTCATTGATTTATTAATTTTGTAAATTTGTATTAAAGACTGGCATAATGCTGAGCAATGTGAGAAATAAAATAAAGTACAATGTACAACCCAGTCTTTTTTTTTTAAGATTTTAGAATTCATTTCAACAGATACAGTATAAACACAAGTAACTATAAAGTGGTATGTGATTGGGACTTAGAAATAATATGAAGAGTCACAAAAGGTAACTATAAAGTGGTATGTGATTGGGACTTAGAAATAATATGAAGAGTCGCAAAAGGTAAGTTTTTGTGTGTGTGTGTGTGTTGGAGTCTCACTCGGTCGCCCAGACTGGAGTGCAGTGGCCGCTCCCGGCCACCGCAGCCTCGACCTGCTGGGCTCCGGCGATCCTTCCGCCTCAGCCTTCCAAGTAGCCTGAATTACAGGCATACGCTACCATGCCCAGCTGATTTTTTGATTTATTGTAGAGATGAGGTCTCTCTGCCCAGGCGGGTCTCGAACCCACGGGCTCAGGCAATCCACTCACCTCAGCCTCCCAAAGGCGCGGGATTACAGGCTGAGCCACCGAGCCCGGCTCAAGGTAAGTTTTATAGGCTTCCCATTTTTGTTTTGGTTTCACAAGTACATCGTTTTTAAATGGTTGAATGAGAATTACTATGTTCAGCAAAAAAATCAATCAAAGGTATCTTGAACAAAATATGGTAAGGAGCTGTTTCTGGTTGATTAAACTCGGTCAATTCATATACTAAAATTTGATGTCACTGTTTGTAACGAGGATTCTGGCTCCATTTTTTTTTGGGGGGGGGGATATTTCACTACTAATAGATTTTTAACCTCACCTTACCCTCTTCTCCTTGATCTCCACTGATGGACAAACTGGTAAGAAAACCCTGCTTTTCTCTTCTTTGTTGTAGGCTGAATATTCAAACCCTCTAGTCCTGTCCACAGGAGCAAACTCTCACCAGTTTGACTCTGACCATAATAAAAAACCCAGGCAGGGCCCGGTTCGGTGGCTCAGTCTACAATCCCAGCACTTTGGGAGGCCCAGGCGAGTGGATTGCCTGAGCCCGTGGTTCGAGACCAGCCCTGGCAAATCGGCAAGACCTGTCTCTGCAATAAATAAAGTTAGCCAGGCTTGGCTACTCGGAAGGCGCCGGCTACTCGGAAGGCTGAGGCAGAAGGATCGCTGGAGTCCAGCAGGTGGATGCTGGGGTGGCAGTGAGTGTGCCACGGCACCCCAGCCTGGGTGACAGAGTGAGACTCCAACTCAAAAATCAAACTGTTGCGGGAAAACAAATCGGAGAGACCATGACATGGAGGCTGGTAAGCAGGAAGCTGCATTTATTACTTGTTTATTACTAGAACTCCATGTTTGGTCCCGCACACTCCAGTCACAAAGGTGGACCACCCCATGGCTGTTCATCTCAGCTTACATAAGTTTTACATTGGCTTTGGGGGGAAGGGGCTTTTCTTGGTGTAAGGTTTTGTACTTTTGTAATAATAGCACAAACTTGTGGTTTTGGCTGCAGGCACTGAGCACGGCTTTACAGAAAAGGGCTTGTGGTTTTAGCTGCAGGTCCTGAACACACGTTTTGCATTAACAAACTGAAACATTTTAATTGTGATATATGTTTTAAAGCGTCTTCTAAAAGCCCCCTACCACAAAACAAACAAAAAAACCCAGGCAGGTCTCCTTTCCTTTCTCTCTCTAGCCATTTTGAACCTGCTTGTGGGGCCTGCCATGCTTTCCCCCAAAGACCTCAGTTAAGGAAATGATCAACTTTTCATACCCTCTTGGTGTGTGTGGGGGGTGTCATCAATCTTGCCATCCAAGCCAAACTGTGGGTGAGGCTCCACCTGCCTCTGCAGGTGAACATAACATGAAGATTTTAGACAAGTTGTTTTTTGTTGTTAGTCTATTTGTTTTTGTTTTGTTTTTAGTCTGGGTCTCTATCTACCAGGCTAGAGCGCAGCTGCACAATCTCTGCTCACCACATCCTCAACCTCCTGGACTCCGGGAATTCCTCTGCTCCCCAGAGTACCTGGGACTACAGGCAGGGCCAACATGCTTGGCTAATATTTTGAGTTTTGGTAGAGACAATGTCTCGCTCTTTAGCCTAAACTGGTCTCGAACTCCTGGCCTCAGCCTCCCAAAGTGCTCGGATTACAGGCAGTTTTTAATGTCTAAAAGTAGTAATTTGATTAGGCTAAAAACAACTAAATTAATATACTAAGAACTTTTATAAATATTTTAAAATAAGTATTTTTCATTGCCTTCTTATCTCCATTTTCATAGCACTTTAGAGATAACATATCTTAATAATTCTCTTAACCATAAAATTGTTCAAAATTTTATTGTATTTACTGGGTAAACAATATATTGTTACAGTATATGTTTATGATTAAAATTTGATTATTGAAAAACTAAAGAGTTTGGTAAATAGAGGAGGAGAATAACAAAGTATATTAACATGTGTGAAGTCAGAATACTTATATGTGCCAGGCATTGTACTCATCATTTTACAAGAATGAGGATTACTCACTTCATTCTTAAATGTTTCGTTTCTATGTAATCTTTATCTTCATCCTATGTAACAGGGAATTGCAACCTGTATAATATCACAAGATAGTAAAATGTAAAGCAAAGTTTTAAATCTAGTTAATCTGACTCTGTAGTATTTTCTTTTAATCAGTATACTAACTTGGATCATCATCATTTTATGAAACTGAAAGGGTGGCAGCATTGAACTGGGAATTGCTTAATTATATAATATCAATTATATTCAATTTGCTAAGAAATAAAAAGTAACAAAAGATTCAGTAGAGTTTGGAGTTTTGAAAAACAAAAATATAACATAGTTTTTCTTACAAATGAAACAATCTCAAATTACACAAGCAAGTTCTAGATAAGGACAATACCTTAATCTGAAGCCATTTAAAATAGTTGACTTCAAACTGCAATATATTAAAACAATGACCTCTGTGGTTTAGAGCAAGCAGTTCTATATAGCAAAAACAACAGAGATTTACTGTGTACTTACTGTGAACCAGGAACTGAGTAACTACTTTAGTACCATTCTTAAATGTCTCAAGGTCAAAGATAGGCTGGGCGGAACAATGAATAATTTCATTGAAATGCATACTATTAATGAACATATTTAATAATTCCTGCTTAATCGAAAACATCCAATTTGTTAACAAATGATTTACTAATTTTATAAACATGACTAAATGCTAGACAACAATGTCCAAAAAAATCATAACAGTTAAATTAAATGCCACACAACGAAGGATTTCTCTCAATTATCTCTCCCTAGATGGAAAAACAAACCTGTGATTAGGAAAATTCTCACAAAATTTTGTATACTATTACTTTGTTTTGGAAAATAAGTCATATGGAATGTGTTTAGGTTTAGATACAAGTCCAATTTTCCTTAGAAGCTAAAATGTATTAGAGTTTGAATTTTCTGCAAAAACAAGCAATGATAGGTAAGTTTGTATTCACACTTTGAGACAGGTCAGAAGCACCATGACCAAAGAGAAGTGAGACCATGCATCTTGCATTTCCCTACGATGCTTTGAAAATTTGGAAAATCACTTTTGAGTTAATCTCAGAACAATCAAATGAAAATGGGACCTAAAATCAGTTAAATCTAATTCCAAGAAAGAATATTGAGCAACACTCCTGTCATTGGCTACATCCATCATAAAGAGAACAATCAGGAATTAGAGAACATTTTCTTTCTGGGGAAATGAGAGATTGGAGAAATGGAAAATTGTGACACCCCACAACTTTTTTCTGTGGCTTCTGAATAAATGCTGTATTTGTTTATTTGTCCAATTATATTTAATTAAACCAAATCTCGGGGTGAACCAGGAAGATATTTTTAGCAATCCTTCTTTCTGCCTCACACATATTCACCCATCTCTCTATCATGTCTCTAAATTAGCCAAAATGCAAATATTTCCTAGAGTGCTGAGATGACTTTTCAATGTTAAGAAGCTTCAGAGTTTGCCCAAGGTAAAACTAGAATAACACTACAGTAAAAAGAAGTACATGTATTGATTCCCAGTCATTGTTTTCATCTATATAACAATATATTTTTTAAATGTGGAGGGTTGTTATATATGTTATCTTAGTTTGAAAACAGAGACATTAATGTTTATTTTAAAAACCCCATGCTTTGAATAACAAAATCTATTTGGGAAACTTATCAGGTCTTAAATATTTTCCTCATTTTCCTAGTGAATAGTCTCTCCCTGTATTGATGACAGAATGATAATAAACTTGCAACTTGTAAAAAAAAATGTAGCTAACAAAATCAGACTTGTTTCAGCTTCAGAATTGTTGATGTATTTGCTTATTGAAATAAGGCATCTTATCAAGAAATCCTCATGCACTATGATCTAGTTCTTATTTAGATATTATTTATTGAATTATATTAACCTAATAAACTGATGGAAATTTCGATCTAGTGCCACTAAGTAAGAGAATAAACATGCTCTGAATAAAATAGTTGATTTACTGATCCAAGCATTGGTTGATAAAATAATGAGGAAGTTATTTTCATTTCATGGTCTGTAAAATTAATTCCTTAACCTGCCAGCTATAATGAAAAATTGCATCATGCATTTTTTCATTATTAACCTACTATCATGCTTATTAGCATGAAATTTTAATAAATATTCTCTACTTTTATTCATTAAATCTTCAATGTAATAATGATTAGTTTTGCTTACTGAATATCAAATAATATAGAAACATTTTAAAAGATATTTAAATTTAAGTCTATGTTAAACATACAAGTGATTGAAATTTCTAAAAATTTTTATTTTAAAATCTACTCTAATTCAGTTGAAACTAATGAAGCTAAACTGCTTGCTGCTAGCTCATATATGACAAATTAATGAGCATGATTTATTTTTACTTTCCATAGTTAAAATATGTTCCATTTATTCTCTAAATATTATATTAATCTCTCATTTAAGACTAAATCTGCATACCACCAAGCAACAGAAGCCTACATGTAAAATAATATTTTAGAAGAAAAACAAATATGTACCTAACAATTTTAGGCATATATTTTTGATAAATTTTTGCATATGCAGCAAAAACAACACTTGTGAATTGGGATTGAAAATGTGAACTTAAGTCTAAGTGGAAATTCTGCTCATCTTTGATGGAAAAATTCCTTTTACAGATTTATCTGAAGGGTCCAAGAGAAAAAGCAGTGAATGTAACTGATAAAAAAGGAAAGCCCTAAGCTTACAAATATGTTACAAATCTCATAGGGTAGTTGTATTTTCAAGTTCTGTAGAAGTAGAAATCTGTTCTCAGGAAAAATAAAGGAAAAAATTCATCCTTATTTCTCTTCAATTCATGAGAAAAAATAGATTACTTCATTAAAATTTAATTTAAAATTGAATACCAGATAGAGAAAAAATAACAGTAGAAATGAGTTAAATACTAACCCACTGAGAACCAAGATGACAACGATTTAAGAAATAATATGCTCATATGAAAGTTCTCACGTGCTTTTATAGCATTTATCATTTTTCTAGACCAATGTGCTTTGTGATGAATCCTAAATGCATATTGACAGGAGGAACAATAGGTAGCCAGGGAGAAGTTAAATAATAAGGAAGAATGCATGCCCGTCCCTCGTTTATGTTGCTTATCTCATTTGAATTACATATTTTTCTTACCGTTTCCACTGTTGAAGCTGTCAAGTGCCCATATTCTTTATTTTCCTTGAGAGTGTGCTTGGCCAATGGAGAAATCTCCAATTCTGAAAATGTTCATAATGAGATGAATAAGCATATATATTACACATCACACAGTGTGATTCTGTCAACCTCATGAGGGCAAAATGCATTCTGTGATCAAACTCTTGGAGAAGCTTCCTAGATGCCTACTTCCTTGGAACAAGTATAAGATTTCCATTGGGAAAGGAATTACACACACACACACACACACACACACACACACACACACACACACACTTCCTGACTTCTTATAATGTCTCAACTTAGGATGTTTTTAATTTTGTATGGGTGCAGAAGATATACACTTTTAGTAGAAAGCAGTAGGATACTCTGGCTGTTCTTGACAGCATCAACAAGCTGTAACTCCCAGTCAGCCACATAAACATGAGGGTAAACAACTGATACCCTACAGTGTACTATGTTGCCATATTATTTTGCCCAACTGTAGGCTAATACAAGTTTAATATAGGCTAGGTTAAGCTATGATAGTCAGCACATTGTTTATTAAATGTATTTCGACTTCCAACATTTTCAACTCAATATAGATTTATTAGGACATAACCCCATCATAAGTCAAGAAGAATCTGTAAATTAATGTTACTGTACCAGGATCATGTGTTATAATAATTTTCTGATTAGCTTCGAACCAACATTTTAAATAAAAAATAAACATTTATTTACTAATATGAGCATTACAAAAAAAATATTGTTAAGGTCATTATGCTAAAATCTGTTCCATATTAAATTGTAGCCTTTCATAAGAACATAATCTTTTAATGAATTTTTCTTCCAAATGTGTATGAGACTCTAGTGTGAGCCAGGCACTCAGCTGAATATTAGGTGAGGAGAGATAACAAAGAGCTGTCTTCCTGGTTCAATGTCTTTCTTAAATTTATACATTCACTAAGCCAAAGATAGTCAAATGTTTGTGTTAATGGTATAATTTACATATTACATTTTGATAGGACAACTAAAGAAATCAAAAGACTAAAGATAACACTTACAAGACAACACAAAATATATCATATCATCACATTGTAACAGTGCCCATAACAATATCATCTTCAATAGGCACTGGGTTACTTTATGTATAGTACAATTTACTGTCTTGACCAACTGTCTTCATACTTATAAATCAAAATTCTCTCATTCTTAGAAATCGTTAGTCTCTTTACTCCAAGCAAATATCTATGCATCTGTGCTTGTTCACTTGGAACTACAGAAGTTGCATACTACTCTTCTTTGGTCTCTATGAGTCGTGGAGAACGTGGGGGGAGGTAGGAGTGACAAGCTGGGAGAGAGCTTCCATCTTTTCCTCAGGTGCGCTGTTCTTCCAGTTTTTTCTTACCCTTTGTTGGAGGATATTTCAGTAAGTATCAAAGATTTCAACTCCTGAACAGTAGTAAAAACAGCCTCCAGATCATGTTTATAGAAAATACATGTTGAATTTCTCCCCAAAAGTCTTCTCACTGTGCTCTATTTTACTCTGATGATAACAATAGTGAAAGACACTTATTTAAGAGCTCAGGAAACAGCTAGTTAAGGGGCAAAAAAAAAACAACCCAAAAAACCAGCTGAATTTTTTGTATTTTTTAAAAGAGATCTTTCATCTGTTTTATGAATAATATTTGATTGTTTTGGAGTAACCCTTCACTTAACTTTGGAAGTTAGGACTAGGGTAGATAAAAAACAAAATGGACACAGATTCTCCACAATTTCTGTCATCAAGGATTATAAATACATAAATATTTGTATCTTGAATTTGGACTGGTTTTTTTAATCCAATATACTACTTAAGAGTTAATTTGTACAAATTCTGATTCATGCCTCAAGAGAACTTATAGTTTCTGCCTTTGCCCCATGAAACATTCCTCCACCACATGAACAAGCCTGATTAGCCTGCTGGGGGATAAGAGATCCTACTTATGTGAGAGGGGCTCTAAGCTTTTCCAGCTATGGCCCAGAACTGTGATTAAGCTCAGAAAAATAATAACTAGGCCAATATGAAAATGATAACCTACTGGAACCTTGACCAAAATGTCAATCTATGAACAAATGAAATGACTGGTTTTATGTGACTAAGGTTTGAGGTGACTTGTTACATGAACAAGAAGATACTTTTGTAATCTCTGGTATTTTATGACTATACCTTTGCTTCTCTATAATCTTAAGCACATACAAGTAAATGAAGGTCAATGCTTCAGGATTGTAGAGCAGAGACTTTCTGGTAATCCTTTAATGAGTATCAAAGAAGTACTTAATGACATATTTTTGTCCTCATATTTACTTTATTAAAAAAAGAGATGTCCTACTTATCATGCTCAGTGTGTTTAATTGGCAAAAAAATGGACTATATACATAAAAGAGGCAGACTTAAGAGAACAAACTAGGAAGTGTGAAGCACCCAGTGATCAACAACAGTAAGAAGAAATTCCATTCATAGTCCAGAAAAAGTAAGGAGATGAGTAGTGTGTCAGGAACAAGGTATAGAAGGTTCCTAGTCAGAATCTGTAGTAGAGAAATTGGCTTAATACCCAAGTCAAGGAACGAGGGAAACATAATATATTGGCCTCTCTGTCCCCTTGCTGTCTTATATATTTCTGGTATATTTCATTGGCTAAACCTTATGGGTAACTAAAAGAGAAAGAAGTTCAGTGACCCAGTCTAGATTTGAGCGTCCTGCTGCATGCAGCAGGTCAACATGAGTAGATCATAGAAATGTCAAAAATTGATCTGGAGAGGCTAGAAGAAGAGGGCCAGTAGGGCTGTCCCTTATGAGACCATAGTGTAAGTCCTATCTAACTCCATAACATGCTGCACATATAAAGTTCATGTTTGCTGAATGATCTCAGGTGCCAGGCATTGTGCTGAGTATTTTTTGTGTGTATACATACATATTTCTCTGGAAAATACTGTGAGGTTGGTATCATTGTTATCCCCATCCCACAGTTGAGGAAACAGAAGCACATTTAAGTTATTTGCCCACACAGCATATTAAGGAAAAATATTAAGTATTCAAACAAAAGACACTCTAACTCCAAAATGTGTGAGTTGATTCACTTCTTTGCATTGTTTTCAACATATTCTGTAGGATCATTCCTCATAAAATAAGCCTAAAAACTTAAAAATCCTAACGCTAAAAAAAAAACCACTGAAACTAATGGGTTTAAACTAAAGCAGGTTTTCAAAAGACACCTGAAAAAGATAGGTGCATGACCTTCCTATAATTCCCCACAAACACTGAGCAGAGTCAGTCAGGAGAGACCTTTGAGTACATGCTCATTCAGAGAAGAGATGTCCATGCTCCTTCTTTTCTAGAGATTCTATAAAGATTCTCTCCTAAAACCCCAAAGCAAACCTGAACATAGTGCTTGTTCATACATGACTCATAGCTGTTCATTCAACAGATAACACAATTGACGTAAAGATGTGGGCTCTGTCTCCTAAGGGGATTCTGAACAAGCTGAAAATTTGTGTATCAACCCTTTCAAAATAACCCAATCTGGTAATAATTCTTTTAACTCAAACAGGAAAACAACCTGAATATGATGTTATAGGACTGTGATTTGCTCTAGAGATTTTAGAGAAAATTGTCAATATTTGTTATAAAACAAAGGGTGCAACTTGGATGGATTTAGAGTCTACAATACTCTGTTATCTAGAAAAAAAGGATAATCTCAAAAAACTATTTAAAATTATTTTTGAAGGATATTACCAAAATACTTCATCTATATGAATCCTTGTAATTTCAGTTTTCATAGGAAATTTAGAAATTTGATTTATTCACAATTCTGAAGGTATGGAATAGAATTACAAACTTCTGTATTAATGGTAATATCATTCTGACTCATGAAACATGTAAGAAAATAATCATTCTATGTGTTTAGAAATTCATTATTATAAAGCATTCTGAAGGTTAAATTATTATAACTTTGCAATTACACCATAGTCTAAAAAATACTATACTGAAGACAAAAAGGGTGATGCTTACATCAAAAAGAGTACCTGATCTCAAACCAGGCAAAATGGGGACCACAGGGCAGCCCAAACTTTACCTGTACGATGTCTACTTATATACCTAATCCTGAATTGTACCCCACATCTTTACAATAAAATATAAAAAGAAAACCGAAAAGTAAAAAACCTCGTGCTGGAAATATTAGACCTTAGTGTAAATGGCAATAACTTCTTACTGTTAATAAACTGAAAAAAATATAAAGATTATTGGCTTCCTAAAATCAGAATTAATAAATTCTCATGAAATGTAATTTTTTCAATGATTTAGTGCAATTTGGTATTTTATTCATCTCCACACTGTCACTGTAGAAAATAGAGAATGAAAAAGCCTATATGACTAAAATAAATGATTCCTATTTTTTGTTAATTGACAGTCTTTTCAAATACAATACCTAGCAATAAAGTAAGAGACATTGACAAAGTTCGAAAATCTGCCCAATTAACATCTTGGGTAAGATGCATGCTTTTTCCTTTATTTTTCAGAATCTAAAACATTAGATCCCTCTAATATTTGCTTTA
Source organism: Carlito syrichta (assembly GCF_000164805.1). NCBI lineage: Eukaryota > Metazoa > Chordata > Mammalia > Primates > Tarsiidae > Carlito > Carlito syrichta. The sequence goes on from NW_007175551.1 coordinate 163,348, forward strand.
CATGTACCAGCTACATACCTTCTTTTTATTTCAATTACAGCAATCTCTCTCACTAGTGTATTAACTCCAGAACAGAGACCAAATCCTACTTACTTATACTTAGATCATAGCACATGCCTACTCTCCATATATTTGTTAGTTGTCTGAATAAGAGATATCTGGGATGAATAACCCTTGTTTTACAAAGGTTGAGATTAGAAATACTTTATCTAGGAAAATTAGAGGGTTTCACAATGATGCTAAAGAGAGAAAATTAAATTAGAGGCATCAATCTTTGCAAAGGAATTGTCTCCACTACAAAGAATCATGAATAATAATGATAATAACGTCAAAGCTCAGTTGCTTGTCCTTTGGCAGTGAGAGAATCAAGGAAAGCACAATAAGTAGGAAAGACTCTGTGAAGACTTTTCTTAGCAACTGTGCTTACATGATCAGTGAACCAATGCCTGAGAGAGGTATTGCTTTTCTAGGCAAAAATAATGCATTTGAATAAGATGGTATACGGAGGAGACCACTTTGCTGAGTTTCCTGAGTGACAGCTCTGTTAAATAATGTATCATTTTAGGAAAAAAAGACATGAGTAATTGATCATGAAGAGAATGATTTTCTTGATTTTACATCTAAAGAACACTGTTTCTCTAAATCACTAAAATGAATCACCAGTTGGCATTCATTGCCGTCATATACCAGTGAGAGCAGATGGAATATAAAATGGTATGAAACATATCTACTAAAGAAACAAGCATTTTAAAAGTTAATGAAAGACAAAACAACAAGGGTATAAAGTAGACCTAGTAAATGTTCATGTAATTACACCATAGAGTACCCCTACATTTTTAATGATTACTTTACTGGTAAAGAACAACAATAATGATAATAATAAAAGCACCTATCTGTAATATATTCATCATTTTTCTAAGCATCATTCTAAGCACTTTAGGTATATCATCTTACCTGATTGTACAAATCACATTTGTGGAGTATACTTTTATTAATCTTATTTTATTGATCAGATAAATGAGACTCAGAGAGATTAAATGAATCTTAAAGAGTGACAGAGCCAGAATTCCAATCTAGATAGGTATGTTAGTTTACAAGCATGTTATATCAGCTACATTAAGCCATACTATGAGTATTGAGTTTTTTTGTGTGAACAAGTAGGTACATAAGGAAATAAATTTTGGTGCAATATCTTGAACTTTATTAACTCAACAAGTATGTCTGTGCTTACTATTTGCCAGGAATTGGGGACACTGGCAATAAAACAGTAAAACTAAAAAAAGATCATAACATCCTACCTCATTCCTTATCTCACCTAAAGATGCTTATTATTATAGTGAATAACATTTAATACTCTTACTGAACATTTACTAAGCCTTTGCTACTGTTCTGTGTTCTTTAATCAATTTGATTTAGTCTACCAGTGAGGTTGGCGTTATGTTTTCATACATTTTTAATATGAGTAAACAGGCACAGAGAGATTAAATAACTTGCTTAGGTTCTCACAGTTAATAAATAACAAAGATGGTTATTTTTCCTGGGTGCCTGCTGATAAATTCTGCTGATGTAGTCACTACATAATAATTCAGTAATATTTTATCACAGGGCTAGTGTAGCTTCTAAATTGCCAATTTTAGTCAATTCCAAAAGTTTCTTCCTTAAGGATAGGCTAAATTATTGCATTTAAAGATGGAAATTGTGTCTAAATAAAATAAATATTTAAGTCTATGATGATACTATAAACAGGTCTCAATTATCGACCAGAGTGGTGAAGCTGAAAGCCCTAAGGAACAGAGTTGCCTGCTGATGGTAATATCTTGAATTAGTACATGAAAGAGAAATAAATTTCTATCCTTGTAACTACGTTATTGTTGTACCTTCTTGTTAAATAGTAACTTTACCACTTCCATCCCCAAATGATTATGAAATAATTCAAATCAAGCTTTCTAATTGCAAAGGGATATAATTAAGAGTACCATAGAAATCATGTATCTGGAAGAAAAAAATTGGACCTAGCATATCCTCTAAATTCTATTAACTGTGCTCCAAATACAAAATAGGAGCAATTTCAGATCTGGGAACATCTATCAAATTTAGTCCTAATGACGCCCATGACATTTAGGTGAAATGCCTCACACTTAGTAAATTCTTTCTGGAAATCCAGTCAAAGCTTCCAGTGTCTTACTCAATCCACTATCTCTCAGCCTGCATCACTTTTTCAAATTCAGAGTATCTACCAGTTTCTCTACTGAATTAAGAATATTTTTTCTTTTGTAAGATATAATGAATTTTTAAAAAATGACATGATATTTATTTAATCTGATTTTGAGCCAGACTAACACCACTCAGCAAATGTGACAGGCTAGGAAAAGGCAATGATGTTTCCAGCAGTTAATTATTTGTGTAAATTTTTATTTACACAAAATGAGATTTTTATGCCTTGCATATAATGAGACTCAAGAATCTGAAAGGTAAGCATTATAGATGTTGGTTTGTCTTTGCTCTTAAGTATTGAGGTCAGAAACAGAAGTAGGAGCAGAAACAGCAGATTGTACAAATTTCAAAACTCTAAACTTTTTTTTTAAACGTAAAATACCACCAGCCACCCACGCCAGAGTCTCCTGTGAGTTAATCATTTGCTTTCGAGTTTAGCTCATTATGTCTCTTGGTGATTTTCTACTTCACCTGGTAACTAATATTCTTGACCTTTCCAGGTAAGTATCACAAAAACATTTAAGAAGAGGATAAATTAGAAAGTTACCACCTGAAATGATAGTGCTATAAAATAGCTCAGCTCTTTTATCAGTGTGGTTCACATCTTGTTCATGTAAACAGACACACGCATACACTTAAAATTTTGTTGGGTAAGGATTTACTTCCTGAATGTAGCAGGATCTTTCTCCATCATCAGTATAACTCTTATGCCCTCCAAATTTCTTAGGTAAAAATTACTCTCCATTAATAAATCAGGAAGAAACAACCTTTAAATATCATTGGTGTGATTCAGGATAAATGAGGTTTGTTTTTTGGTCATTCGAGAGCTCAGTGTAGTTATACCAAAAGTGATTTTCCACACAGCAATTCAAGAACTCAACGAACCCTTCCAACTAGTAATTACATCATCCTTCGCATCTGGTTTGTAGGCAGAAGAGAGGTAGGTGTATAGGTGGAGGTGAGGCAGGGAGGGAGAGAAAGAGAGAAAAGGAAGAGATAATTGAGTGAGAGGGCTTTTTTGGGCAGGTTGGAAGTATTGTACCTAACTCCCCTCCTCATTACAGTGGCCAAAATGCAAACATATAACTACATGTAAGAGAAGTTGGAAACTATAATTTAAATATAGTTCCAAAAAGAAAGAAATATGATTTTGATGAATTGGTAGCCAGAATATAAACTGTTCTTTTACAAACCTCAGACCACTGTGACTTTGAGCTTCAGTGATACTTCTCAGAAGCTTTCACTGTTTCTACTGAAGTCTCTCTAGATAATATTTTCTATCCCCTTCCTTTTGTATGGAAGATTTGTTATAATCGTTTAGAAAGAGTATTCCAAATATTTCTACAAATAATCCTGATATTAAGTCACTTTTGCAGTGTTATTATTTTTGTTTTAGTCAGAGGTCTCTGACTGAGAGACCCTAAACTCATGGTAGAATTTCTAGGACAACACATTTGACAATTTGTATTTGGGACTGATCCTGAGGTTTGAGATGCAACATCAATCATACCATAGTGCCATCCTGTAGAACTTCAATTTTAACCTCTTAGAAAAGTATGTTTAAAGCATAATGAGGAAATAGGAATGAGATTGGAGAAGATGACACAGAAAAGAACTGAGATGGAAGGGAATTCTGAGAAAACAAGAATCAATAGAGATCAGCACATAATGCAAAGTATTTTCTCCGATAAGAGGAATGAAACAAATTGATACAAATACAAATAAGTTTGCTTTAGTGACTCCTGTTTACTGTTAGTTGAGGAATGTTAGTAATAGAAAACATGAAGAAAAAGGAGAAGTTGTAAAATAGCTGACTAGAATTTCTCCAAGTATATTTCATGGAATATTCATCTTGCAAGATACACTATAAATAAAGGATCCCGTGGTCAAATTTAAAAAGTAATTGTGAATATTCAATAAAGATTCTCACACCACTTTAGCATCTTACAGTGTCTCGATCTTGGTACTGTGAACTGACATATATCCCATTGTTTTACCAGTGATTCATCAAAAATATTTAAAACTATAACTTTATTGGGCTACATTTAAATACCATTGCATTTAGCCTTTCATATAAGCTACATAAATAGAGTATAACATTTGTTATATATTTATCAAGTGCTAGCAGTTGTTATGACATTCTCAGAATGAGAAGACTGATTATGTCCATTCAGTTTGTTCTCTCTCTAGACATATAACTATCAAACACAATTATCTCAAGTCTTAAAACTATCAGGCTGAATGGTTATGCGGATGATTGCAAACTAACTCACTTTCAGTTCTGCTGTGAGACTATACTAGCAGGAAGATAAACTATCTAGAGGTTATGGCGAGGGCAAGCTTATTTTCCAACACCTAAGAGATATATGCTTACTTTTGATCACAAAAAGCCATAGTCATATTTTTTGTAGATCTGATTGGAAAAAAAATTTACGCTTTTCTCATGTGGTGAGTTTTTCAGAAGCTCATGGTGAAACGATTGTCCATTACATTTCAGAGTGAAAATAATGGGGACCAAAGGTAAGAGCTCTTGAGGTTCACAGAGTTTTATGACTATTTCTTGAAGTAAAGCTTCCTGATGTACTCATTTAAGGTTTTCTTCAAATCCAACTGAGATAAAATTTTTCTCCAAATATGCTTATGTTCTGCATAGGTCAACTTAATATCATCATTTCTCATCTAAATTCAACCTTTTTGCATAAAACCAGTGACTATTCAGTGACTCCTGAGAAGGGAATTGTGGGAATTTGTGATATTTCCCTTGACAAGAGCATGTGATATTCTAATTTTTTCTTCAGGAATTCTTAAAATTGTGTGATATATTAACTAACACTATAAAAGTTATTGAGTTCCAAACACTTAAAGTGTAGAATAAAAATTTATATTTGTCTTTCCAGGTGACAGCCTGATGCTATGCGCAGGCAAAATTATTGTTTAAAAATAATAACATATTTTGCAGAACAAATAAGGAAAATATATACCCATTTATCTAGTCAGCAATCCCAGGGTCAATAAAAAATGTTCCAAACTTTAAACTAAGTTGTTATTTATCATAACCTGTATATTCTATAACAATTATAGGCAACAAGAACAATAATACCATTTAGGTGATTAGCTAAGCTTACCACAATTCCTTCAACGTATTTCTCCATTTTAAACCAATCAAAATATGTTATATAATTTACTCAATGTAAAATGTGGTCACAAATAACTTAGTGTGAGTACATTGATATTTATAGAAATTGTCATTATACTAAACATTACGTATTTTGTATGTATATATTTATATATAATAGATATATTGAGACACATACATTTTTAAAAAATATGTCCTGAAAATATACTGACATGTATAGCCACTCAGTTTTTGGCAAGATATTCACTAGGGAACATGTAAAACAGCACATTTAAGGATGACTTTTTAGAAATTTCTTTCTTCTTTCCGATCCATCTTCATTCAAATTGTTCTATTCTTTTATTGACTTCAACCACTTTCTTTGTGCTTTGAAAAAGCTTTCACTGCAATACCTCTTTCTGAAAAGATCCAATGTGTAAAAATGATTGCTTCCATTAATTCTTTGTTGTACTCACTGAAAAAAATGTATAAGCTTTCTATATGCTTTGCTCTCTTTTGCTCCCACTTTTTAATTTCGCTCTTTGAAGATTCTGTTTCTTCTATTTATGTCTCTCTTCTCTGTTTCCATTTCGCTTCTGGTATTTCTAACATCAGGGCAAAATAATAGACACACCATTGTATAATATGACCACTTTATAACCTTACTTTTGGGGCATCATTAACGTATTCCTTTTTAAACATTAGGAACATTACATATTTGTCCCAGAAATCTATATTCTGATTTCTTAAAAAATGTTCTTTGACAAAGTACCAAAAGGATGATCACAACCCCAGGAAATAAAATTACTCTCCTATCTATGGAGCTCCTGGTTTTCTCACTCTGAAGTCCCAATTATAGCTACTGGCAGGATCAAAGAAGCCATTAGAGTAGAGATAAGTACAAACAACACTTTTGCTTTTAACTTTTTATGGCGCAACACATATAGATTTAAGTGGTTGGTATGGCATAATCTTAGATCTACATTGGCAGATGGCTCTACCCATCAGCATTTAATAGTACTCTTTTCAGTTTTTAGGTAAATGTAGTCATAAGCGTTAAACAAAAGGCTCTCGTTCTGCATCTATGGTAATACAATTAAAGATGTAGGCATATTCTTAGAAAAATGTGGTTACAAACTTTTGTGATTTGTACCACTTAAAGAAGCAAGACAATAGGGGCAATTTTAAAACTTTTTAGACGTCCTCTTAGGAATCTAAGAATTTAATACTGTTTTTCTTTGTAGCTGATGTCCTTGCTTTGCTGGTGTTTTACACAAGTGTTTAGTTTACCTTATGATTAAATCTGCAGTCTAGAACAAAGAGCATGTAAAATTACTCTGCTAAGTATACTTTAAAACTATGCCTCCAGTTGCAGCACTTATTGTTCTGTGTAAAAACTACATAATTGGTGTTCTTCCTGGTCAATGATATCTAATACTTTTCCATTCATTTTGTATACCAATTACTTAATGTGATGTTAAGCACAGTATAGACACTCATGACTATTCACTTATATCACAACCCCCCAAAAAATTTAACCCTAAGGTTTTACAGAACATAAAGAAATAGTATTAATTGTTGTTAACTGGAGGAAAAATAATAATGTTACCATGAATAACCACTTATCCATGTTTGTTTTTTCTATACAAACTACTATAGACTGAATGCTTATATTCCACCATAATTTATATGTTAAAACTTAATCACCAATGTGATGAAATTTGGAGTTGGAGGTGGGAACTTAGAGGTAATTAGGTCATGGAGGTAGAATGCTGTCTCCCTCTGTCTGTCTCTATCTCTCTGTCTGTCTGACCCTCTGTCTGACACTGTTGCTTAAACTATCCAATTTATGGTATTTTGTGTTCACAAGCAAATTCTAGCTATATTCTGAAGACATAGCTTAATGTTTGTTTTTCTAAACACACTTGGGTGATATGATGCGACATAATTTCTAAAGAATCAAATTTGGTGTCACAGACGTGGATGACTGCAGCAGAAATGGTAAGAAGTTGTCGGAAGAGGAATACTTCTTCATGGAACAATCAAGAGTATTTTTGATGTATTGAATATGAGCTATGATGAAAGTTCAAAAGCAATTTCATAGATTTGTACAGAACTAGTAGAAGAATGGAAATGACTTCACTGAAGGTTGGTGTACTGCAGAAGGTGTAGTTTGATGAGGAATTTGTCTCCTAGACAATCAAGATTAGTAACTGAAGAAATACTTTCTGGTTGTAAGAAGTAAGATCTGGACTGGAGATAAAAGTTTATAGCTCAGCAGTACATAGATTATTGTTATTATTTTTGAGTGGGAGACCCACTCCATCACCCAGACTGTAGTGCAGTGGCATGCTCATGGCCACCCCAGAGTCAACCTGCTGTGTTCAGACTATCCTTCTGCCTCAGTCTTCCAAGTAGCCAGAACTGCAGGTGTGCACTACCATGCCTGGCTATTTTTAAAAATTTATTGTAGAGACAAGGTCTCACCATACTGCCCAGACTGGTTGCAAACCTGTAGGCTCAGGCAATCTTCTTGCCTCGGTCTCCCAAAGTGCTGGGATTACAGGCTTGAGCCACCACATCCAGTCACATAGATTATTTAAAAAATCAAGAGACTACATCAGATGATGATCTCTTTTGTCAACTGTGACTGATAATGGAGAAAGATGAGCTTTTCAAACTGTTCATTGGATTTGTCATCTGGGGTCTATTAGTAGTCCTGACAAGAGCTAATTCAATGTAGTCAGGAGAATTAAATCATGACTGAAGTGTGTTCAAAGGAGAAAGGAAGAAGGAAACCAGAAATTTTAAAAATTAAGATTAGAACTGAATATCACATATTCTCAGTCAAAAGTGGGCCCTGAACACTAGACACATTAGCACAAGGGTGAGATCTGCAGACTTTGGACACTGCTAGAGAAGGGAGGGAGTGGAAAGAAATGGAGGAACATGGCAACATAATGAGTATCTGGTCCACTATCGAGGGAGAAGGGCCAGCTAGGAGCCCACACTTAATCTGCATGCAACTTACTTATATTGTAAATCCCCACTTGTATCCCATAACTCTAAATAATAATAATAATTTTGAAAAATAAATAAAATAAAAATTCAAATGCAAATAATTTCTTGTATGTGAGGAGCTATTAACAGTTATACTAGTTGGAATTTTTTGGAATCTAAAGAGAATTTTTGAAGTTGGGCGATATTAAAGTGAGTAAATATGTTGGTGCATTTGATTAGGTAGAAAACGTATGGTAGGAGAAAGAGAAAGAGGGGACAGCTTATGAAGTGATGGTCAAGAAGGAAAAGAAAAAGTACAAGTGGTTATTTTGGTTTTAAAAAAGAAATCAAACAGTATATTAATTGTGATAGAAAGGAAGACAAAGAAATAGATTCAGAGAGATAGATTTGATAGTAAATACCTGTAAACATTTTCCTTTTATTGCTTCCATTTTCTTAGTGAAAAAGAGCTGTTTTGGAATAAGGCAGTAAAAGGAAGTTTTAGACGATTTAAGAGAGAAGAGAAGATGTGACATATGTTTGTAAGAGACTGTATCTCTGCCATCATCTGTACTTAAATTTAATTCTTTCTGAAAAAACAAACACTTTTCCTTTCATTCTTAGGACTCTAACCTCTACCACCAAGTAAAATTTACCACTCTTTCCTATGGGTTACTATTTGACCTTGAACCCTGTGCTCTTCCTGTAACGTTCTCTAGCACTTAAATTTTATAGTGATCTCACTCTAATAGACTGTAAGGGTCTCAAAGGTAAGAACTCTTGTCTTATAGTTCATGGTTGTGCCAGTGCTTACCATATAGTACTCGCTTTCTATATATTTCATTGAAGGAACAAATGATAGTGTATGCAATGATGAAGGTTTAATTAAGAGATATCATTTGAAGCTCTCATTATAAGCTTCACATGTGAGGTGAGTCCTACAGTGTGATAACTAAGATACATCCTTAATTGGACTATTGGTAGTTTCAGATATCTAGCGTATAAGCATAATATCTTCAACAATCCATCACGAATAACTATTTTTTTTCTTTCTGAAACCAGAGTCATCACGACACAAGCAAATCAGTCAAAGGTCCTTGTCTTGAGTGATGAACATTATTTTGGCATATGTTTGAATCCATAAGTATATAGGAATATTCTATTTAGATGCTGCTATTTGTTTCAATTAGACTGGACTTCACATTTTAATATGTTCATAAGTAGTAAATTGAGGGGCAGCACAGATTTGGTAATAAAGGTTTTGCTCATTTCCATAAAAGTCATATTTGAGAGTGGATTTTAAAATGTGATTGCATTAAATTGGCTTAAAATAAATGCAATTTTAATAAAAGTTCTACATTTTCAGCCAAAATTACTTTTAAAAAATGTTACTTCTAGCCAGAACAGTTTCTATACATAACTTTTTACTATAAAATACTTTTAGCTACAGACCTACAAATCACATGCCTACTTTCCTCACCCTGGCTAATTCAAAGGAAGATTAGACTCAACAAGACTAAACTGAAGTTATGATCTTTCCTCCTTCAAAAGTGGTTATCGTTGGGTACTCCTTATCTCAGTAAGCACCAACTAATGTCATTGATATACAAGCTGGAAATCACACTATCCCACCCTGCTGAAGTCTTCATTATCCAATCCATCATTACTTTCTGTCAATTATTTTTCTCCTAAATTGTGTTTAACTTTGTCTAAGTCAGTCCACATGTCATATTTCTTATAGCCACATCATTCCTGGAGTTGAGCGATAACATCAGGGAATAGTATTACAAAGTTCAACTTTTTTTATATTATGCCATATGCTTTCAAATGAAATTAGAGTGCAAATAAATGCATTCTCATTACACCTAAACTCTGTAACAGGACATGGAATATCTGGCTTCACAGGCATCTCCAGTTTTGCCTCACAACTCTTCTTATCTCTCTGAACAACAGCAATTCTGTCCTTTTTCTGCAAATGCAACATGCTTCTGTTCAAAAACATTTTCAGTTGTCTTCATTGCCTGCAACATTATTCACTGTAATCCTCACATATCCTTTCACTTTGGTAAATTGTACCCTTCCTTCCAATTTTAAGTTAAAAGTCACATTTTCAGGGAAGATGTCCTTGATCTATTTGAAAGGGCAAACTCTACCTTTTGTATTCTTTCAAGACAACAACCTGTACTTTTTCATCAGAGCAATCATCTTTTTTACATGAATGAGGTATTTGTACATTTTGGTGATTATTTGGTTGATTATTATCTATCGCATTATATTGAAGCTTCAGGTGGTTAAGTTAAGAACTTGTGTGGTTTGGTTCACAATCATTCCACTAATGTACATTCAGAACTTGCAAATAAAATGTCTTCATTAAACACTTGTTGAAATAATGACTGTTACACAGAAACACTACTGCATTAGCTGCAATAGTTCCCCAAAGACTATATTAAATTTCCCAAAGACAGAGTCCTTGTAAATTTATGGAAGCATCCTGGTTTTAAACTAACTGAGCTTTTTTTTTTTTGAATTTTTGATTTTTTTTAACAGATGGCAGTTGCTCATTTAAGAAAATACTTGCTAGATTAAAAAAGACATAAAATCAAAATATATTTAGGTGGATGATACATCTACTTATAAAGGAAATATACTTCCAATGATTATTCTTAAACCATTACAAATCTACACACATGGACACAGAGTGTGAAATGATGGACATTAAAGATTCAGAAGGCCAGGGGTGTGGAAGGAGGTGGATAATGGAAAATTACTTAATGGGTACAATATATATTATTCGGGTGATGAATTCACTAAAAGCCCAGTCTTCACCACTATGCAATATAGCCATGTAATAAAATTGTGCTGGTACCAATTACATTTATACAAATAAAAAAATATATTATTCAAAGTTTTCATTTTCCTGGTATAATTTTAAGTGAGTAACTTTCACCATTGAAAAGGTAAGTTTAATATATATAGTTATTTTCTGATTTGTTTTACAAGAACAAGCTATGTATACAGTGTTATTTTTAATGAATTCCCTTTGAAATGTTATTTGCTAGAATGTTTATTTATATTTCTAATCAATATGAATTTTAGACATAATATTAGTGGAAAAGATTTATAAGAAAAGTATTTCCTAGAATAAAATCTTTCTTAAAAATAAATGAAAACTGTGTAAAGCTATACTTCATTTCTAGTAATGTGGACAATTTCTTCAATTTCTTTCTACAGGTTAAGTAAGATAGCCCCTGACAAAGAACAAGAGAATGCTATTTCCCTGGAGGTTCTGCCAGTCAGTAGCTAGATGGCCATGGGCAATACACATTGGCATCCTGAGTCTTGCTTTTCTCCTATCTAAAATGAATGTGCTACCTTTGATTATTTCTAAGGGAACATTCAAAGGGAAGAGTCTTTGGTCTGATTTTCTAATTCAAATAGAATGCAGTCTTAATGTAGTCTTTTTTTTTTTTTTTTAATCCTTAGAGTTTTCTTAATGGGGAAATTAGAATAGCTTAAAGAAAATCACAAAAGTATACGTAAAAAAGGGATAAATAGACCTGGAGATTATTTCCCAATTTGGACAATTTTGTTGCTGAGAGATTGTTTCCATGGTACACAGTCTGTCAAAACCTCTTAGAAAAGATGTCTATGTTACCATTATTTGCTCTGATAATATCAGCTGTTAACAGTCTTACTCTTCCTTTTCAAAACAAAAATTGAATCAAGGACAAAGCATGAAATGGTGTAAACTCATTACTGTGCCAAAATTTAATTCGAACTCATTATCATTTAAAAACTATAATCTTGTGCTCTCTCAAGATGCGATAGTCGCTCAGGATACTGCATCATTATCTTTCCTTAGAAACCATCAAAATAATTCTCTGCAGGGAAGTGAAGGCCAACAAAAATCAACACCTCGTCTATTTGAGACTAGAACATACTTCATCTTTCCATTTATTTGATCAATTTAGAAATTAACTTCTACATCTGCAAGTAAGAAAAAGAAAATCTTGTGTTTATATGAATGTATACACATATGTATATCCTTCCTTTCTTTCTTTCTTTCTTTCTTTCTTTCTTTCTTTCTTTCTTTCTTTCTTTTTCTTTCTTTTTAAAGCATAGTTTATTGAGAGAACAGAAAAGTTCCCACAGTGGGAGGGGACCTGAGGCGGTTACCCCATATGTATATTTTCATGCAGAAAGATATCTAACTAGATATGTATCTCTTACAAAGAACGTGTATCATTGAATAAAATTATACTTTGACAGTTTTTCCTGCTAATAATAAATCACTAACCTCCATTCAAGGAAATTAATCAATATCTAAATTTGACAAAAATAAGCACCTTTAGGTATTATTATTATTATTATTATTATTTTACTTGCTTTTACTGGGCTAGCTTCTGCTTTTATTCCCTTGGTTTTCATATCAATACTTTTATTTAGTGCTTGCAAATTTCCTGTTTCTTCTAATTTATTAATTTTTGGACTTTTGTTCTGGTTTATATTTACTTTGGTTTCTTACTGTACTCATAAGTTTACTTGATCTCTAATTTTGACATTTCCCTAAAGTCTTGGGTGGGAATTTCCCCACTTAAAGTTTGGCCTACCATAAAGTCACCGGCTAGCTAAAGCCGCAGATTTCACAAGATGAGAATTAATACAACAATTTTCCTCAAGTAAATAGTTCTTGTTGATGCAGTTGCCCAATTGGCTGCAAGAAATGAAGACCTGGCTATTTTCCATTCTTGCTTCCTGTACCTGGTACAAAAGCCAGAATTCAAATGCTCTATGAAAGGTGAGTTGGCTCAAAATTCAGTTGACAGAACCACTCTTCTACATCATTATGTTACTGTTTCAAACACCAGAGACTTGGATCCAACAGCAAATTTTAATAAAGTTTCTCTACAAATATATCCAGAGGCTTTACAAATATTCAAGACTTGGTTTGTGGTTGATGAAGGGCAGATAAATTTTCTGTTATCTGTTTTATCAAACAGCAGATTTGTACACATAACGAGTAAAAATCCTTTTCTTAGAGGATTACAAGTACAAGTAAGCTAGGCCCTAACAATCAGTTACCTGCCTTGGAGTTGAATAGTTTTCATAGGCCCCTGGGGGGTGGGGATCGCTGAAAGACTCTTCATTTACATTTATCCATTTAGTGTTTACCTGTTATTTTGAGGTCATGCCCAAAAAAGGATTACAAATCTTTCCAGGCTTCAGGTGTAAAATTCTAAATGTCTACCTCTAATAAGCCACTTCTACTAATTGGTAAACTCACCATGAATTCATGTTCAAGTATTTCTCTTTCCATTTCTCCATTCACAGCAGAAGTGTGAAAAGTGGTAACTTTTTTGTAAACAGCAATGCTATTGTTTCTTCTTCTCACTGTTGATTTCCTCCTATACTTCCTACTGCTGAAGGAGTAAGCTGAGGAAGTGCAGCCTTTTCCAGCTTGTTTGAAATTTCCATGCGGCCACTGGCGTCTTCTGTCTCGGTGGGTAAGGTTAATTTCTCCTCTTTCTTATTCATGCAGGTGGTAGTAAGATGTTGTAATGGGTTTGAACTCCTCTCCCTAACCAAAAAAATATATTGGATATATTGGAGTCCTAACCTTCAGGATCTCAGAATGTGATCTATTTGTAGTTGGGATTTTCACAAAGGTAGTCAAGTTCAAATGAGAGGCCATTGGGCTGGATTCTAATCCCATATACTCCTGTCCTTATAAAAAGAATTTGAATGAACATAGAGGGAAAACAGTGTGAAGGGACTATCAATGTAAAACAAAAAAAGCCAGACACTAGTTAAAGTGGTCTGGACAGATTTTAATCAGTCATAACTATTGCAACAGAGAAAGGAGTACAACCTGAACTGACTTAAATTTCAGTTTCTAGAGTGACTCAATAAATATTTTAAAGGGAGTAGGAGGAAGTAGGAAGGAGCATAAACAGGGGCTTAGTGGAGTCAGAAAAGTGAAAAATTATAAAGGATTTGCCATTGTAAATGCGATTAGGCCAGCTGTGTCTGCCAGCTGGTAATTATCAGTATAAGGATTCTATCCACTGTGAGAGAAAGAGAGAGAGAGGGAAGGAGAGGGAGGGAGGGAGAGGTTCTATCCTCACGAATGTAAAATTTATTTATACATAGTTTTACAGGTCCATTTTTAATTATTTAACATACTTATTTATTTACATTTGAAACATAAAGAACAGCATATTAGTTAGTTACTTTTATAATACAGGACAATGAAGTATAAACCAAAATTTACTAATACAAAACACTGCAATAACATATATGGAGAGAAGCATTTATATGAGTTATTTTAAGGTTAAAAAGTTTCCATTTGTTACAGAACTTCAGTGTACATGATGCATGAGTACTTGACCAGTTTCTTAAATGTGATATTTTATATTTTAATTCTTTTTTTTAAAGAAAATATACTTGAAAATGTGCAGGTGAAATTGTAAGAAAAAAAGTACTTTTGATTCTTAGTTTAGGATGAATAATGTTATAAACATTTTCTCTGTGACTTGCATTTACCAAGGAATTGAACTATTGTAACATTTCTTATTGCCTTTAACTCAATAGTGCTTCAACTTGTTGAAAATTATTCTATATAGAAATTGTACTACATACATGAGCACATATAAACAGACAAGACTACAGAAATAGTAGCATCCTGAAACCACCTAACTCTTCCAATACTACTAACAATGGAATCACATTTTAAAATAAATATCTCTACCTTGGTCCTTGCCATGTTGACATATTATAAACAACCGAAAGCTGCTGATAAAACTTTGATGTTGTCTACTGCCATTGTCACCTACTAAAATCTCATCCTAAATTCACTTCTGAGATTAAGAATCCTGTGCCAGAGAAGAATACTACAGGTATTAGAGATGGGAGAGATGAAAACTATAATATAATCACTGGGGAAGCTGCTGAACTGTGATTCAGAGGTGACCGGTGATATGAAACTAGGCAAGCAGGCTATTTCGTCTTTCATTTTCTCAGTCTCCACATTTGTAAAAATTATGTGTGTATTACACTCATACTACATTTGTAAGTTGTAAATCATCCCTTCTCAAAATAAGGTAATTATTAACCTGGTCTTCACTCTGACCTCCACATATGAGCTAATTAACTGGGAGGAACTAAAAAGCCTTAATTATACTTGCAAATAAAAGGAAAAGATTATTACAAAATTTAGCTGGTTCTGGTCCACAATATATAGTTAGAAATCCATGAGACAAAATGTGTTTCAAATTAAGGAATTATTGGATTTGAAAAAGCAAATTAGATGCATATACTATATAGTGATTATTTACTGATTAACCAAACATATCTACAACAAAGCATGAATATTCATCTAAGTGGAATAAATAAACACTACAAATACTTCATAACAATTCAGATCCATTTTTGTATATACTTGGAGGAACTCAAATCATTCTATCAAAAAGAAATCTGCACACGCAGCATTATTCACAATATATTACAAAAACATGGAACCAACCATGCTGCCCATCAAAAGTGGACTGGATTTAAAAAATGTGGTACATATACACGATGGAATATTATGCAGTCATAAGAACAAAATTACAAACTTTGCAACAACTTGGATGGATTTAGAGTCTATCATACTCAGTGATATATCAAAGAAACAAAGGACTGAGTACCACATGTTCTCATTTATAAGCGGATCCTGAACATTTAACTTCATACTATAAGAAAGGTTTTGGCCTTAGTGGGAAACTACTGGGAGGTGGCACACAACATCAGTAAGGGTACCTGATCTCAAACCAGGCTAAGTGAGAACCAAAAGGAGGCCCAAACTTTACCTATATAATAACCACTTATCTACCTAATCCTGGATTGTACCCCACATCTTTAAAATAAACAAAATAAAGAAAATTTGTATTTCAAAATAGTAGTTAAGTAATTTAGAATTTTGTTTCACATATCACAAAGTGAAGTAAAAACTTCACCTTAAATTTGAAAAGAAAGATGAGGGATTTTCAGAAAATTCTGTATTTTTTGGTAGAAAGCTTTGGATTCATCTGGATTTCTATGTGCTTCCAATCATTAAGGTATTAAAATCAACTAATATGAGAAACAATATCTCAGTGGTCAACATAAAAAGTTCAGATTATGTAATAGATAGGAATGAGTACTAAGAACATACATACATCAATGTAAATCACTCAATAAATACATTAATAAATCTAATAAATAAAATATAGCTTGAAGGAGAAAGAAAGAGTAGAGTAGTCCAGAAACAGAAAAAAGATGGGTGATTCAGCTAGGGAATAAGAGTGTGGCGTAGTAAGGTCTTTAATAAAAGAAAAGATTGTTATAAATAGAGAAAATGAAGATGCCTAGAAGCACCTTTTGTTGCTTGTTTTTCCTGAGTGATAATGTTAAGACTTGAAACTTGAAACTATGCTTTGAATCCTTAAACTTGATTTAGAAGTGCAGCTATTACATATGCCATAATATGAAAATATGACAACTTGTGATATACTTATTTGAAATAGCTTTCAACTGTTCCTACAGAAATATTTTTTAAAAAGAGTAGAACCCTAAATGATTAAACAAATTGAGATCATCTTAAGTATTTGACATTTTCATTGATACATAATAAATCATATGTAATGATTTGGAAACCAAAATGCAGGCATTCCGGGTATTTTATGGAAGTGAATATTTTGCAAGTTGCTTTTAATCCAATTTTGGTGATTAAATATTATGAAATAAAATGAAGGTCCTTATTACTGTGGGAATATCTTTTTATCTTCCTACCTGCATGTAAATATAGAACTGCAACTAAAACAAGAGATCTGAAGAAAATATGTCATTTGTTTTTTAACCAAAAATGAAAGTGAAAAGATATTTAGAGACATATTTCTAAATATACAGTTCTGACCAGATAATTCAAAGCATTTGAATAATGAAGCATTTGTTTAACCTTTAAACTTTATTAGTGTCATTGAAAGGTGCATTCTCTTGATTTATGAAATAAAATTTGACTTTAGTCCATACATCACATACATCACATCCTGAGGGTTACGGGAAATTGACTGCGAGGATCCATCTTATTCAATGTGAACAAAAGGTAAAAACTCTGACGTTTGTAAAGCATACAGCAGGAATCATATCTACCTTGTAGCACTGCCAATTTATAATCCCCATACTAGAAAAAAAATCATCTTTTTCTTGACTCTCCTTTTATATTTATTTGATGTGCTGTATACTTTGTGTTCATTGTTTTGTTTACTACAAATGTCATTTTGATGGCTAATACTCTTATGCTGATTAACTACTTGAAACTTTTGATTAGTTTTCAATAGTTACCATACTTTCTAAGTATGAATATATGTACCGAAGGCAACTCAAAATTGAGTTTATAAAATCGTGGACCAGTAGCATTATGTTTACATTATTATAAAATTTCCAAGACTCCTACTTCTAAAAAGATGATCTTCAAGTGTGATTTTCACTTGATGGGGTTCAGGGTTCACTACCCCAAAATAGGACACCTTAGCATTTGAGAAAACAGCAGAAGCAGAGAGACAACTCTTCCTTTCCCACTGCCCTTCGCCCCTGAAGCGGATCATAAGACCTCATTCCCTAGGTACCCTCTCTATACCCAGAGGAAGGAAACATCCTCATCCTCGAAGACACAGAGATGTAAAGAAGAATCTGAACACACAGGCTGTCCAAGTTCCCTAAGGTATTACCGGTAGATTATACTTCCTGTTCCATCATACTTCCCCACAAATGTCCTCTTTTCAACAAACCTCAGCACAAAAATACACAGGAGTCCTTATTTCTTGGAATATTTCTGGAGTCTCCTATGTTATGAAAAATTAGTTTAAATAAAATAGTATGCTTTTCTGTTGTTGATTTGTGGGGTTTTTTTGTTTGTTTTTTTTAGTTAGAGTCTCGCTCTGTCACCTAGACTAGAGTGCATTGGAACGCACATGGCCACCCCAGCCTGCTGGACTCCTCCAGAGATCCTGCCCTCTCAGCCTTCCAAGTAGCCGGAACTACAAGCGCATGCTCCCACGCCTGACTAATTTTTTTATTTATTGTAGAGATGAGCTCTCGCCTAGTTGTCCAGGCTGTCCTCGAACCCGTGGACTCAGGCAATTCCTTCACCTCGGCCTCCCAAAGTGCTTGGATTACAGGCTTGAGCCACTGTGCCTGGCCAATTTATCTTTTATTGTAGGTTCCTCAGCCATGAATCTTGCAGTGGATGAGGAAAATATATAAATTTTTTGCCCTCACACAATTTGATTTTTTAATGAAAAATATGATGTCATCTAAATACTATTTACTAGATATTGACAATCTGTACTGTTGAAAGATGATTTTTAGTAAGTCACTAGTTCAATTATTTAAATAAGAGATACATTTATATTTCAAATACATTCATTAAAATTGTACAACTCTGTTTTGTTAAGCAAACAAAATTTTTAACAGCAAAATAAACTGTAACCAATTGTCTAGGTTATTATGATTTACAAATTACTGAGTCCTTGTTAATGAAGAATTGGAAAAAATAAACTAGTTGTATATGATAGGGAATGAGGAAAAAAAATATTCAGAAGACCTCTCAGGGGTCAGTAACTGTGTTATGTATTCCACTTATGTTATCTCATTTTAATAATCAAATATAAACATTGATTTCACCATTTGTGAGGAAAATAAGCTCAAAAGAGAGACATAATTTGTTCAACATTAAAGAGTTCAAGAATAACAGCCCAAACTAAGTAGATTCACACAAACCTACACATTGAATTATATTCATTTCTAACATATTAATTTTTTTAAAAAATTAATTTTAAAAATTTTAAATTCTTATTCATTTCCAGCCATTTATTCTGTCTATAAAATCAAATCTTAAATTTTGTTCAGCCAAACCCTCTAATGTGCCCTTGGTAGTGTGCACCCAGGATCTGGGGCCTCAGTAGTCCACCATTACAAAAAGAGACTCCTTTGGTAACCTAAACACCAAAGTTCCAAACTGAATCTTTCTTGCAGTAGTGCCCAGTTCATCTTTCTTTACATTCAAAAGGACAATAAAATTTCTCACCTCTTTTGAAGACTCTCATGCAACAGATGTCTTTATTACACCAGAAGGAGATACTATCTTATCCTCAACCCCTGACAAGGTTCATGACAGACACCCTTACAGCAAAAACAGACTAATGCTTGTCACACAGAAAGACCAAGAAAAATCTGAACAAATAGGCCTTGCTGAGTTACCTTGTTTATTATTACTAAGTTATGTCCTCTTTTTGTCCATCTATACTTCTACATAACTGCTTATTCTTCATCAAACCTAGCATAAAAATACACAGTTATTCCTGAAGTTTCATATCTTCATTTCTGAGGCTCCTGTGTCATGTAAGATTTTGGTTAACTATAATTGTTATACTTGCCTCTTGTCTCCTGTTAAGAAGTTTTTTGTTATATGGGTGCTGGTGAATAAAGAAAATGTATCACTTTCACTCCCATGAAAAAGCCTGTTAAAGATTCAAATATAAAGATAAATTAAATTTAGTTACTATGACTTTATATACTTCATTCATTCTACTATTACTTTTCTATTTCACATGTTGATCATTGATTAAGATTTCTTAAAATAACCTTAAAAATATCATTTTCTAGTACCTACTTTCTACCTGTTGTAAAATTCAATCACTCTGTTTATAATCACAGCTTATTTGCATAGAGATTTTAGTGCATTTTGTCACCACAGTAAAAAATAAAAGTTAAAACTTCTCCTTTAGTGATTCTGTGAAACCAAAAATAATTTTCTTATTCTTTGTAATGTTAATGCATTTCCCAACTAGAGCTGATTTTTTATACAGCCTTCTAAAATTTCATGTTATTGCAGAATTTTAGCTTTATAACACTATATATTTGAGTTTAATTTTTCATTTTATTTATTTATTTTTATTTTAAAGATGTGGGGTACAATTCAGGATTAGGTATACAAGTGGTCATCGTACAGGCAAAGTTTGGGCCTCGCTTTGGTCCGCATTTTGCCTTGATTGAGATCAAGTACTCTTATATTGATGTTATGTGCACACCTTCCTCCACTGGTAGTGCCCCACTACTATCAATCCCCTTCTTAAAGTATTAAGATAAAATGTTCATTGTCCACTTATGTGTGAAAACATGTGTGAAAACTCAGTTCTTTGCTTCTGTGATAGCTCACTGAGTATTATAGACTAAATTCATCCAATTTGCTTCAAAGTTCATATGTTTGTCCTTCTTTATGGCTGCATAATATTTCATTGTGTACATCTACCACATTTTTTTTTTAATCCAGTCCAGTTACAATGGGCAGCATAGTTAGTTCCATGTTTTTGCTATTGTGAACAGTGCTGCAATAAACATGCATGTGTAGCTATCTTTTTGGTAAAAAAATTGAGTCTCTCCAGGTATATTCCCCATAGGGAGATTGCTGGGTCATATGGAAAGTCAATATCCAGTTCTTTTAGAAATCGTCACACTGTTTTCCATAGAGATTGAACTAGTTTGCATTCCCACTAGCATTCCCTATTCTCTGCATCCTCACTGGCATCTGTTGGTTTTTGTTTTATTAATGATGGCCATTCTTAATGGGATTAGGTGTTATCTCATTGTTGTTTTGGTTTGCGTTTCTCTAATGATTAGTGAGGCTGAGCACTTTTTCATGTGTCTGTTGGCTGCCCATAAGTCTTCTTTTGAGGAGCACCTATTTATGTCTTTTGCCTAGTTTTTAATGGGGCTATTTGGTTTTTTTTCCTTTGCACATTTGAGCTCCTTGTATTTCCTGGATTTTGGACCTGTCTCAGATATATAATTGGCACATATCTTTTCTTTCCTATTCTGTGGATTGTCTCCCCACTCTCTTGATATTTTATTTTGCTTTGCAGAAGCTTTTCAGTTCAGTGAGGTCTCACTTGTCCATCTCTCTTATGGCATGGACATCTTGGGTTTTTATCAGGAATTGGTTGCCTAATCTGATTCCCATTCTCCTACATTTTCTAAGATTCTTATAGGTTGAAGTTTTACATTTAGTTCTTTGATCCATTTAGAGTTGAGTTTTGTGTATGGTGATAGATAGAGGCCCTACTTCAATCTTCTGCATATGTTCCGTTTTCCCAGCACCATTTACTGAATGGGTTCTCCTCTCCCCAGTGGTTATTGTTGGAAGTTCTGTCGAAGATGAGTTGGTTGAGAAATAGAAGTTTTGCTTCCAGAATCTCTATCCTGTTCCATTTTTCTATATTTCTGTTCTTGTACCAACACCAGTTTGTTTTGATTATTGTTGCCTTAGAGTAAAGCTTAAAATTTGAAAGTGTGGCACCTCCTGCTTTGTTTCTTTTGCTAAGAATTGTTTTGGCTATTCATGGTCATTTGTGTTTCCATATGAATTTCTGGATTGTCATTTCCAGGTCTGACAAGATTGATGTTGGTAATTTAATGGTTATTGTATTGAATCTGTAGATTGCCTTTGGTAGGATGGACATCTTAACAATGTTGATTCTTCCTATCAACATCTTAACAATGTTGATTTTCCATTTGTTTGTCTCCTTGGAATTCTTTGAGCACTGTTTTGTTGTTTTCATTGTAAAGGTTTTTCACTTCTCTGGGTAGGAAGACGCTGAGGGTTTTTTTTTTTTTTTTTTTTTTTGATGGCTATTGTGAATGGATTGTGCTTTTTATTTGTTTCTCTGCTTGTTTGCTGCTGATATATAAAAATACAACTGTCTTTTGCATACTTTTTTTGTACCCTTAGGCTTTACCAAAATCCTTTATCAGTGCAAGGTTTTTGAAAGATTCCTTTGGATATTTGAGGTATAGAATCATATCATCAGCAAAGAGGGATAACTTAATTTCCTCTTTTCCTATTTGGATACCCCTGATTTACTTCTCTTGTCTAATTACTCTAGCCAGGACATCCAACACAACATTGAACAGGAGGGGTGAGAGTGGGCAGCCTTGTCTTGTTCTGGTTTTCATGGGAAATGATTTCAGTTTCTTTCTATTCTTTCTTTCTGGCTGTGTATTTATCACAAATGGTTCTTATTATTTTAAGGAATATTCCTTTTATGCTGAAGTGTTCAAGGGATTTATCAAGAAAGGATGCGGGATTTTTTAAAAAGCATTTTCTGCATCTACTGATGTAATTGTGTGGTTCTTTTTTTTACATCTGTTGATGTATATAATTAAATTTATATTTTTACAGATGGTAAACCAGCCCTGCATCCTGGGAATGGACCCTACTTGGTCATGGTAGATGATTTTTTTCTTTTGAGTCTAAGTCTCACTCTGTCACTCAGGCTGGAGGGCAGTGGCATGTTCCTCAGATATGTAGTTCCTTTTTGGGGGGATGGGAGGGTCTTTAACTGGTTTGGGTATCAGTATGATGTTAGCTTTGTAAAATGGTTTGAGGAGAATTTGGTCTTTCTCAATTGCCTGGAATACTTTCAATAGAATTGATATCAGCTCCTCCTTGTATGTTTTATAGAATTCTGCTGGAAAGTTGTCTGGCCCAGGTAGTTTTCTTATGATGGTGTCAATTTCCTGGGTTGCTTTTGGTCTATTTAGTGCCTCAATGTCTTCTTATTTCAGTCTTGTAAGGTTGTGTGATGTCCGAAATCCTCCATTTTGTTTAGGTTATCAAGTTTCCATACTGGTGTGCACAGTAATCTAAGATAATCTTTTGTATTTCTTCTGGTTGTCATTTAATATTTTGTGTTACTGATTTTGTTTATTTGGGCTTTCTCTCTTTTTTTTGGTCATTCTGGCTAGGAGTCCATCAATCTAGTTTATCCTTTCAAAGAACTAGTTTTCTGCTTTATTGATTTTTTTTTTCTATAATATTTTTGTCTTCTATGTCCCATATTTGGACTTTCACTTTGGTGATCTGGATTCTTCTGCTAAAGTTAGGTTTTTGGTGGTCTTGCCTTTCCAGCACGCTTAGGTGATTTTTTAGGCTGATAACATTTGATCTTTTCATTTTTCTTGACATGTGTTCATAGAGATATAAACTCCCCTAGAACTGATTTCATGGAAGCCCATAGGTTTTGGTAAGATGTTTTTACATTTTCATTTGTTTCAGGAATCTTTTAATTTCTATTTAATTTCTATTTTTATTTCTGTGTTGACCCCTGGAGTCATGCAGCATTATGCTTTTTAGTGTCTATGTCTTGGTGAGTTTGGGGGGAATTTTAATGGTGTTGATATTTATTTTCATTTCACTGTGGTCTGAGAAGGTACACGGCAGTATTTCAAACTTATGAAATCTGTTTATGCTTGATTTATGGCTGTGGATGTGATTCATCTTGGAGTACATTCCATGTGATGATTAGTAGAATGTGTATTCTGTCACTGATGGGTGGAATGTTCTGTAGGTATCTATTAAGTTCATTTGGTCAAACATCAAGGCGAGGTTCTGAATCTCTTTGTTGATTTTTGCCTCAGTGATCTATCTAGGGTTATTAGTAGAGAATTTAAGTCACCAGCTATGATAGTGTTAGAGTCAATATCTTTTTTTAGTTTACTTAGTAGCTGTTCTATAAACACTGGTGCTCCTCTGTTGGATGCATATATGTTTAGGATAGATATCTATTGTTGATGGATTGAACCATTTATCATTATGTAGTGTTCTTCCATATCTTTTTACATTTTGAGAGCTTAAAGTTTGTTTTGTCTGATATTAAGACTGTAACTTTTGCCTTCTTTGTAATCCATTTGCCTTGAAATTCATTTTCCATCCTCTTTGAGGCTGTGTGCCTCCCCTATATTGAGATGAGTTTCCTGGATGCAACAAATTGTTGGGTTGTGTATTTGTATACAGTTTGCCATTCTGTGTCTTTTCAGTGGTGCATTTAGTCCATTCACATTCAAGTTGATTATTGAAATTTGACTCTCACCATGAGGTTCTTTTAAAATTTTTTCTTGTTTGTTTTCTTTGAAGTTTCAGGTTGATGCAATATGTGTGTTTTCAACTTTTCAGTAACAATGTATTCTCTGTTGATTCTGTGATTCCTGTTCTCTTGAGACATGAGAGATCATTCTTTTTTTTTTTTTTCCTTTCTTCTGTGCTTAATACCTTTTTGAGCATCTCCTGTAGAGCTGGTCTGGAAGTTGCATGATCTCTTAGGGACTGGATATCTGGGAAGTATTTTAATTCTCCAGCACTGAGGAAGCTGAGCTTGGATGGGGAGGAAATTATTGGTTGAAATTGTTTATCTTTGAGGAATTTTAAAAATTGGACTCCAGTCCCTTCTAGCTTATAGTGTTTCTGCCAATAAGTCTCCTATTCTGATTGTTCTTCCCTCATAGGTAGCCTGACCTTTCTCTCATGCTGCCTTTAGGATTTTTTCTTTTGTACTTGCTTTATGAGGCAAATTACTATGTGTCTAGGGATTGGTCTTCTTGGTTGATGTCTTGTGAGGGTTCTCTGTATCTCTTGTGTTTGGGTGGTCACATCTATGGTGAGATGGGGAAAGTTTTCTTGGATAATCTCCTGGCATACTTGCCTGTTCTTCTTCTGGGATACCCATCAGCATAGATTCAGCCTCTTGATACAATCAGACATCTCTTGGTGGCTTTGTTCTTTTCTTTTGGAGTTTTCTTTCTATGTTGTTTAGAGATCAAGTTAGTTCCTTGTTTTGGTCTTGAAGCTGTGAGATTCTTCTGCTTGATTAATTCTGCTTTCTATGCTTCTCATCTTGTTATTTATTTCCTGATTGAAGTTTTTTATGAACAAAATCTGTTATTAGTTATTTCAGTGCTGCATCTTGTCTTTCTTGAGTCTTATCCAATCTTTCCATCCATTCCCTGATCCCTGTTGTATTCTGGGGCCAGTCATTGGTAACTTCCATTGTTTAGGCTCTGAGGTCTGATTTTTCAGGTGCTGCCTCTTTGGCACACTGAGAATTACCTGTGATCTTCTGTTGGTTTTTTTCCATTTGTGACAGATCTCTTTCTTTTCTCTCTGGTTCCATTATTCAGTGGCAGACAGGAAAGGTTTTCATTTCTGATGTTTGCTCAGTCCTCTATATTCCTTGATCAGGGGGCTCTGAATTTGTTCTATTTTGAAACAAGGCTAAGGGTGAGAAGCTTTGCTGTCTCTTGTAGTTTTGAGAGTCAAATAAGGTGAAGAATGGGGAGCTAAGATTCAGAAACTATTTGCAAATCACTATGTTCACTGATTGTAGTATTGGGTCCCTCAGACCCACTCCTTGCCATCACTCTATATGCTGATGAAATGAGTATATGAGTGCACCTCCTGAGTCCAAGATAAAGTAACAGCAATGAGGGAACAGAGAAAAATAGAATAAAATACAATGGACAAAAATAATAAAATAAAACAAAACAAAGAAATAAAACAAAAAACAAAAGCAGAAATCAAAATAAAAAGCAATAAAAAAGCATACACACACACACAAACCAAAGCAAACAGAAAAAAAAAAACACAAAAAGCAAAAAAAATTAAAAAACCCAGGAAAACTGAACACACACACACATGTTCAAGACACAATGAAAGGAGAAGGAAAAAAAGAGAGAGAGAGAGAGAGGAAAAAAAGAGTGGAATGTAAATTGAACCCTCATACAGATATTCCCACACACATTAAACTAAAAAAGAGAAGAACAAAAAAAAATACTGCAAGATAAATACTTATTCATTCCTGTACAACATAAACAGAAAACAAAAAACGAAGAAAGTAAAAAAGAAATAAAAAAGAAAAAAATGAAAAAAATAAGGAGAGTATACAAATCAAACACACATTCTCACACAAAGAAAAACTTGAAAGTTTTTTTAAAAAATATCAAAAAAAATTTCTGGGTACTAAGCACCCTCTTGTGGCAGGTTTTGTAATTGTCTTCTCATCTGGTCACAGGTAAGGCCCTCTGTTGTCTCCTGAGGAGCTGCAGCCTCATTCACAATCTCCCCAGTGTGCAGCCCAGGGAAGGATGGGGGGTGGTGGGGTGAATGGGGCTTCAGTCTTCCCCTTCCACTCTTGTAAGGTCAGGGTATTCCCTCCAGTGGGGAGCTGCAGAATTGTCTTCTACCCAGGTACTGGTGGGGAGATTGGGGGACATTCCAGATAGGCGAATCCTGGAGTAGAGTCCTCCTATTCTGGCTGATATCTAAGGCTCTACCTGGGTTTGTCCCTCTCAGTCATGCCCCAGCACTGTGGACCTAACAGTCAGAGGATTACTGGGAAGAAGGGAGTTGGGTCAGTCCTGGACTCACTGCTGAACTCTTTGGGTACATTCCTGGTCCTTTTCTGGTTGCATCCTTTGTTCCACAACTGAATCGGGGTAGGGGGTGGGACACCTGAGACTGAGGACTTGACATATGCCTTCAGAGTTTGTGCTTTCAGGATGTTCCCTCTGGGTAATGATCAACTCTTGAGTAGTTAATCTGCCAGTCACAGAGATTGGGTCTATCACTCCCTGGTGAGCAAGTCAGAACACTTTCTTGCCTGGTTTTCAAGATGGCAGCTGAGTGCCTGTTTCTTCTTCTCCGATGGGGCTATGCCTCTGATTCCTCATTATGCTCCCTTCACAGCTCTTTGTGCCAGTTTCCCTAGTTTTTCTTCTGTTATTTTTTTTAGATAATCCTGCTGCACTTATTACAAACCACAAGAAACACATGACTCATTACATTTTGGGTCATCAGCTGTTTCAACCGCTTAATAAAAATAAAGGAAAGTTTTTTTAAAATAGAACTTAAGCAAACATGAAATTATTTGAGGCTTTGGCAAATGACATAATTATGGTTATGAAAACTTTTTTTTTTATATTAGTACAGAAAGATTTCACAGTCACTGGAGGTAATTAACTTCATTATGGTTTGGAAGTATAAGGTTGATGGTGCCAAAAACAACTTCAGTCTTATATAATAAATAATATTGGAAAGGTGGTGGAGAATGGACACCCCAAGTATGTTGACTACCTTTTGTACCCTAAAGAGATTCCAGTCAACTTTCAAATCTTACAAATCATCTTACACTTTGACATCTATTAGATAAGTGCTACAAATTACAATGTGAGATAGCATTAATAGAATAAAGAAAGTTTAAATTGAATCTCTGCTCACCTATCATCATTTTAACAAGAAATATTAAAGAAACTGCTAATATTAATGTATGCTTATATTCACTTTAATACCAGTTTAGTAAAAATGTTGAAAGTATTATTACTAGCTATCATTTTCTTTTTAGTTTTAATTATACATTGGGTATTAAACTATTATTTTTTCTTCTCAGACAGCAGTCAATTTATTGCTAAAAATACAGCTATAGGCTGTAATTGTTTTATTATTTGAACAACCCCAAATATATATTATTGGAGTGATACATGTTTGTTTTTTGATGGATAAATAGAGAGAGAAAGAGAGAGAGATCAATAGACAAAAAATGAATAGATGTAGTGAGAATATTGTATAAGCTATTAGAAAATTAGCTATTAGACAGAACCAAGATTTTTTTTTTTTTTTTGAGTTGGAGTCTTACTCTGTCGCCCAGACTGGAGTGCAGTGGCTGCTCCCAGCCACCGCAGCCTCGACCTGCTGGGCTCCGACGATCCTTCTGCTTCAGTCTTCCAAGTAGCTGGAATTACAGGCATGCACTACGCCCGGCTGATTTTTTGATTTATTGTAGAGATGAGGTCTCACTGCCCAGGCGGGTCTTGAACCCACAGGCTCAGACAATCCACTCACCTCAGCCTCCCAAAGGCACGGGATTACAGGCTGAGCCACCGAGCCCAGCTAGAACCAAGATTTAAAGACAGGTCTTGTATTTGAAGATGTTGAGTTCCTTGATGACTCATCAGTAATTCCAGTGTTCTCTTATAGATTAAATAAAAACTCTATTTGAGACAATGTCACTATTTGGGTAATGAGTACGCTAGAAGCCCAGACCTCACTATTATGCAATATGTCTATGCAACAAACCTGCACACAAGCCCCTAAAATAATTTTTTAAATTTAGAAAATAACAGGGAAAGAATTTTGAAAATTACATTTTAACAGAGTCAATATCAACATGCTGTATATACTTTAGTTACCTCTTTTACTATGGTCAGAATTTTCACAGATAAATCTCGTTAACCATGAAGGAATTCTGGTTGAAATCATGTGCTTTTATTACTGTGTATACATATGTTATACTGCTTTCCAATTAATAAATGGTTTAAAATTTGGTTAATTTTTTGAATTTATGATAGTTAAATAACAGAGAAAAAGAGAAAAACCACATCCATATACAAGATTTTTCAACTGAAATGAAGAATAGTGAGATGATAACAGAAGACTTTTAGCATAATTCTTGGAACAAAGTAAGGTGTTAATAATTGATTAGTAATGCATGTTTTTAACCAGAAGTATAACAGGAAGACATTTATAAAGCATAGAAACTGTCCAGAAATAACCACAAACCTCAGCGAATTTGACTTTAGTTTCATAATGCTGCTGCAACAAATTCTCATTTAGTGGCTAAAACAGCACTCATGTATTGCAGTACAATGCTGGTGGTCAGAAATTCCAAATTAATCTCATTGGGATAAAGTCATTATGTTTTCAGGGACGGCCCTTTTGAATTCTCTAAGAGACAATTCTTTCCTTCCTTTTTTCTTTTCTTTCTTTTTATCATTTTATCTTTTATTTCCTTCCTTCTTTCTTTCTTTCTCTCTTTCTTTCTTTCACCTGTCTTTTAAAAATTCCTTTTAGTTTTTAGCTTCTAGAAGCCACCTTGATTTATTTGGTCATGGTGTCTTTTTCCACCTTCATTCAAAGCCAGCAGCTTTGCATCTTCAAATCTCTCTCTGCTTTCACAGTCACACTGGTTTTCTAACACTGACCATTCTGCTTCCCTTTTTAAAGTCCTCTATGATTGCAATGTAGAGAAATATTATACCTGAAAAATCAGGTATAATATTTCTATCTCAATATCTCTAACTTAAATTCATCTCCAAGTCCCTTTTGTCCTTTAAAGTTTTAAACCAGGCTTGGTGGCTCAGCCTGTAATCCCAGCACTTCGAGAGGCTAAGATGAGTAGATTGCATGAGCCTGCTGGTTCGAGACAAGCCCGGACAATTTGGTGAGACCTTGTCTCTAAAGTAAATCAAAAAAATTAGCCAGGCGTGGTAGCATGTGCCTGTAGTTCTAGCTACTTGGAAA
This sequence comes from Carlito syrichta, assembly GCF_000164805.1. Taxonomy (NCBI): domain Eukaryota; kingdom Metazoa; phylum Chordata; class Mammalia; order Primates; family Tarsiidae; genus Carlito; species Carlito syrichta. The sequence goes on from NW_007175551.1 coordinate 192,879, forward strand.
GGTAAAGCGGAAGGATCGCTGGAGCCCAGTAAGTCGATGCTGGGATGGCCGTGAGCATGCCACTGCACTCCAGCCTGGGTGATGGAGTGAATCTAGCTAAAAAAAAAATCAATCAATCAATCAATCAATAAAGTTATATATTCACATGTTCTTGGGATTAGGATGTGGACATCTTAATGGAGTTGTTACTTTGTTTACCAAGCTAACCAATAACACATATAACCAAGTTAAAGCAGTGGCATTAATACAATGAACCTTCTCAAAGACCAGCTTTCCTCTTTTTTGCTCAATATTGTACAGTTTTATCTCACAGAATCTGAAGTGCTGCAGAAACTCTATCCTGAGCAAATTGGGATGGCTAGTCATCTCACCTGCATCGCTAGGCTACTCTACTATTTATTCGTCCATTAAACCAAAATATTATGCTATCTGTGTCTTGGGCTATGTTGGGTTTCATCTATAAGATACTTGGTTTGAGGGATAGTCATGGTTAAAGGGCTGGGTTTGGAGAAGGGTAAAAAATTGTGAAGTATGTAAAATCTAGAAGAGACACATATATATTATCACTCTTTGTGATGTCTTTTGGCTACTTCTATAGCTTTCATTATCAAATAAATAACTAAAGCTAATTTATTTTATCATTAAAATGTGTCAACCTCTAAGTTACTCAAATGAAATCACAGATCTGTGGCCTTCGGAAAGGGCTTACCTAACATTACAAAATATGAGAGAGCAATTTTAGAATAATTGTTTTTAAAATATATGCTGGAAAGGTATAATTTTAGGATTTATTGTAAATTATGTCAAAGCTATAATCCATTAGACCAATATGCAAAAGTTTAATTCACAAACTTGCCATATATAGATATGTATGTACATTAAATGGTAGTTTATTCCATATTTCTATATGTTAGTACTAGATAGAAATAGTTTACATTTATTGCTATGAAAAATAATTTTAACTAAACTCTACCAAACAACCTCTTGCAATAATGAAAGCACTTATTCAGGAATAAAAGAACACATTTAACTCTTGGTGAAAATTCTAACATTCATGCCAATTGTTCATAAATATATTTTTAGTCAAATTTAAAATGTCTTCATTTCAAGCAAAAGTTTTTGTATTTAAAATATGTGGTTAGACATAATTAAGTTGATATTCTTTGACTTAGGCAATTTTTCTGAATAAAGATATTTTCAGGAAAAGACATTGTCAGCCTTCTCAGATCCTTCTTCTATTTTAATTATCTCAGTGTTTAAAGATCTGGTCACACTCTTTCCCAAGTCTCATTTCTCTAAATCAGATAAGTAATGTATATCTTTGTCAAATACAACATATACAAAGTATTTGAATTATCAAGCTTTATTCTTTGCAACCTCCTCCTCTGCCAAACATATGACCACACTGCAAATATGATAAACATTCAACATATTAAAAGCACACACACACACACACACACACACACACACACACACACACACACACATACACACACACACACGAGCACCATGGTGACAAAATAACAATGTTAAATAAGATTTAAAAAACGTAATTTCAGAAAAATTATATCTAATATCTACTTCCAGTAAGTTTTGGAACAAATACAGAAAAAGTCATATAAATGGGCAGAATACACTGGAATTATAAAGGTTAACTAAATTCATGCAATGTCACAGACATAGCTTTATAAACAATTCTTAATAGTATGAAAATGTCTCAAAGAACTAAAAATAGAACTACTATTTAAGCCAGCAACCCCACTACTGGATATTCAGTAGGAAAATAAATTGTTTTTGTTGAAAAAACACTCACACTCTTTTGTTTATTGCAGCACTATTCATAATAGCAAAGTCATGGCGTCAACCTAAGTGTCCATCAGTGGTGGACTGAATAAAGAGAAAGTAATACATGCACACCATGGGATATTATGCAGCCATACAAAAGATTAAACTCATGTCTTTCTCAGCAACATGGGTGGAGCTGGAGGTCCTTCTCCTTGGTAAAATATCTCAGAAACAGAAGATCACATACCATTTGTTCTTACTTTAAGTGGGACCTAAACAATGAGTACACATGGCCATACAGAAGGAAATAAGACACTGAGGACTCCAAAGGAGGGGATGGTGAGAAAGAGGGTGAAGATTGAAAAATTACCTATTGGGTACAAGGTTCACTATTTGGGTGATTGGTGCACTAGAAACCCAAATCCCTATCCCTATGCAATATAAGCATGCAACAAACCTGTTCGTGTAACTTAAGAATCTATAAAAAGTAAGAGAAAAAAAATCAATCCTTAAATTTTTCTTGATATTTTATTAAAAAGAAGTCTGAGAAAGATTTTTAGACCAGGAAAAAACAACCAAAATCAAGTAATTGAGAATCAAAGAAAAACCTGAAAGGAAAAATAAGTTATTATATACTAAAACATTTTTATTGCGTACTAATTTGCCAATTTTTTATTCCACTATAAGAAGATGCATGGAAATAATACTGATTGTAAGGAAAATTATTTGCAGAGTGTGAGCAGTAAAGCAAGCAAGAAAGAGCATTGCTTGAAAATCACAATAATATTAGTAAAACAATAACAAACATACATGGAAACTTTTCAAAAACATATTCAAAAGTGAGCTAAACTTTCAAAACATTTATTACTCAAATTAATATCATGGCATTAATCTGGAAGCAAGCCCAGGAGTTAAGAAATTAGTAAGTAACATACCACAGTTTTAAGCTATTTTAGCTTTAGAATTTCAATAAAGGATGTGAATTGTCTTTTTTTCTTAATCTTAACACTTTACATCAACTTGTCAATGACATTTAAGATATTATATTTTATGTTTTATACAAGTTTATGCTATAACACATTCATTTTTTATTTGTTATTTTTGGCAATAGTTTTTTGTTCATTTTATCTTAGTGGGAAACTTACCCTAATTATGTTGTAAGAGAACTGCCAAAAACTGAAATGTCAGTGTTTAATGTAAAAGTCAAAGAAAAAATCAGTAGTTATTTATAATTATATATTAGATACTGCTATTGCTGCTATTTTAAGATAAATATTTTTGTGCCTGTAAAACAGAATTGCAAATTATCCAGTCATAGCTTAAAACAGGAAAAATATATAGCACCTAATAGAACCATAAGATAGCTTGTACAGCTAAAACTTATTTATCTTAGGGTTCAATTATAAATAAATAAATATGTGTGTGTATGTGTGCGTGTGTGTGTGTATAAAATTACATATATATAATTTTTTTTTCTATTGCAACCCAACTATGATTTGCAAGAGAACAGCTTTCATATGGATATTTTGAAATATGAGTAGTCTAGTAAGCTAATCATATTTAAATGAAAAGACTAAGTGATGCAGGTATTTATAATTCAAATAACTGATGATAAGAAAATACACTATTCTGATAATTCGAATTAAAGAAAGAACAAAGAAGAAAATAAATATAAGAAAAAGGGTTCATTAGTTATCTATTGCTGTATAATAAATTACCTCACAATTTATTGACTTAAAATAACAAATGTGTCTTTTCTTACTGTTTCTCTGAGTCAGAAAACCAGATGAATCAGACCAAGTTAGTCCTGGTTGGGAGACTGTCATAAGTTGCAGTTAAAATGTTTGCCAGGGCTGCCATCATCTGATGGTTCGACTATGGCTTCATTTTCAAAGATCTGTTTCTAAGATGACTATCATGGCTGGCAAGTTGGTTCTGGCTATGGGCAAGAGATCACAGTTTCTGGTCCATGTGGACCCCTCCATAAGGCTGCCTGAATGTCCTTACAACATGACAGCAGGCATCTGCCAGAGTAAGATATTAAAAAAAAATGGAAAGCCACAATTTCTATTATAACCTAAACTTGAAAGTCTTATGCTAGTATTCCATATTATGTTATTAATTATATATATATCAGTTCTATTTACTGTCAGAGAGAACTACATAAGAATATGATTTCCTGGAGGTGAAGTCCACTGGATGCTTCTTTGAAGACTAGGAACCACAAGGGGGAAAAATATATATATATCTCATATCATCTATTAAAATCAGCTTTAGTGTTAATACTCTAATAGAGTCTGGATTGAAGGATCAAAGGAATCCCCCCCGACATGCTGAGCTAATTAACATGTTTCATTTCTTAATCCCATCCAAAATAAGTATAGGTACTGGGACTTTGGAGCCTGGTACTAGTACACTATTAATGTAGGATTCCTCAAATTCTTCTTCTGACTTTGCTGCCAGTAAAGTTTTATGAAGAAGCTTGAAGATAAGGATATCAATTTTAGAACTGAATAAAATATTTAATTTGGAATGAAATTCGATCACACAAGGTCTGGATGAATAAGGGTTTTGTTGTTTTGTTTTTGTTTTTTTTTCCCCATGCATAATAAATATCTCAGTCAATCTTTAGGGATTCCATTACATCTAGAACTATTGTGATCCAGATAACATAAACTTCCCTGTGACTGGAATAGAAAACGCTAAGATCAGCATCACTGGAGGAGTTGGTCATCACATTCAGTTATTTCACACCAATTACAGAATTAACCAAAAGTTGCAGAATAAAGAAGCAGCTAAGGTAACACTCTTAGTAGGAAAACTCTGAGAGACAAGTGAATCTTTTGTATGTGTAGAGGGTAGGGGTAAGCAAAGATTAGTCCTAACACTGAACAGTGTTTACCCAATCACTATTATATTTCAGGAAAATTATCTCCATAAATAATTTTGAGTCTTAAAAATATATTGTTTACGAGTACATAAAATATCTCACAGGTTGAATTTCATTAACTATACCTTCACACAAGTCTTCAGAATCTAGATTAATTGGAATGACTAAGTCAGAGTTCTTTTCTCAGACACAGTGTTGTACAAGATGCTTATGCAAATAGCAGAATATAAAAAGTAGCAGGAAAAAACTCACAGAATCTAGGGAAATCTTTTACTTTGTTTTATTTCTGAATCTATCCCACATAACTTGAAATATTGAGGAATCTATGTAAATGATCATACTTTTTATTTAGTCAAAGAATTTAGAAATTATTTAACATCTAGCTTCAAGATTGGAGGCACTAGGACAAATTTTCTGATATCTTCAAGTATGCTAAACTCATTATGCTAAAGATTAATACTTTAAACTTTAAACACATAAAATATTATTTAGTTATTATTCTCAGTTTTCCTTGGAAAAAAGTAGAATATTTTTATACTTTCATTATTTGCTTCCTTTCACATATTCAAGCTGCTTTTTTATTTCCTGACATTCTTTTGTATGTAATCCACTAACTAAAATACTAGTAATCAGAAAACCAAAGTCCCACAAATTAACCTTAGTTTCATTTTAACCCAGGTTATTATTTTTTTTTTCAGAATTTGATCAACTCTCATGCACCAAAACAGACCACGTTGAGAATAGTGCTAGAAAGATTTAAGAAGGCTAGCAAGCTAGAGAAGTGAGTGACATCACCAAGCATAACCATCACTCTGACAACAAAGTTCATAATAAATACAAATGTCCAATTACATATGCTTAAGCACCCATTAGTTCAAGAGCTTTATCTAATCATAAGCCTCACCCAAGGCTCCATACAAATATCACCTGAAATTTCTAAGAAATCAAGTGTTATGGTATTATTTGTCATCACAGATTAGTCTGGTAATTATAATCATCACGAAGTGTCTTCCATGCAGTTGTTCTAGCTATAGCTCCACCTTGCCCAAGTTTGCTGTCTCAAACTTGTCTTTATGGGCCTAATTACTAATCAGTGATTAAATTCCTTGTGTGAATGCTAATACTGATGCTATTAAACTCACTCCAGATGCTCTGAAATCACATACTCTCTGATGGAAAAGTTAGGAACATTTTTAAAAATGTAGTTCAAAAACATACGTGGGTAGACCAAATTTTTTTTTTCAAACTAAAACAAACAAAAATGAACAGAGCAGGATTTACCTAAATTCCTTTAAAGCCTAGAAATATGTCTCTTACAATCTTATTTTACAACTGCGCATTACCCAAACATGACCTCATCTGTCTTTACATAAACACAGTGACTGAGAGAGAGAGCAAGACAGAGACACAGAGACACAAAGAGAGATGGAGAGAGAGAGAGAAAGAGAAAGAGTGAGAGG
>NW_007175551.1:199246-199720 GCF_000164805.1 Carlito syrichta
AGAGAGAGAGAGAGAGAGAGAGAGAGAGAGAGAGAGAGAGAGAGAGAGAACACCAGAAACGAATACCTGAATAATAATGCTGGCACAGGTAAACGTTTTAATGTAAATGGTCAGTGAAGAGCATTTAACTCATCTATCTGAATGTAAATCTTTACAAATGGAAAGTGGGCATAGTGAGTCCTAGAGCTCATCCAATTCATTTTGGATTTCTGACCTCCAGAATAAATACATGTTGCTTTAAGCCATGAACTTTGTAGTGATTTTTAAAAGAGCAACAGAAAATTAATACAAAGTGTTAAAATGATTCATATAGTAAACAACTACCACAGAGATGGATAAAAAAGTGACTTTAAGACTGCATTAATGAGTCAAATTCACCACAGAATAAAGCAGAATTGCAGCTTTGCTAGAGATAGAACATAACAATATGCTGGTTAGGCTTCCTTTAGATTTTTTTTTTTTTTTTTTTTTTTT
>NW_007175551.1:200088-207859 GCF_000164805.1 Carlito syrichta
CTCCTCACCCCACCCTTCACCCCCTTCCTGGTCCCCATCAGTATCCTATTACTGCCAATCCCTTTCTTATAGTATTATTGTAAATGTTCAGGATCTGCTTATGAGTGAGATCATGTGGTACTCAGCTCTTTGTTTCTGTGATAGATCAATGAGTATGATAGACTGTAGATCCATTCATGCATCTGTGAAGTCCATATATTTGTCCTTCTTTGTGACCGCGTAATGTTCTGTCATGTATATGTACCACGTTATTTTAATTCAGTCTAGTGTTGTTGCCAGTACAGCTGGTTCCATGATTTTGCTATTGTGAACAGCGCTGCAATAAACATGGGTGTGCAGGTTTCTTTTTGGTAGAATGATTTGAGTTCCTCCAGGTATATTCTCAGTAGGGGGATTGCTGGGTTATATAGAAGGTCAATTTCTACTTCTTTTCGAGTTGCCATATTGTTTTTCATAGAGGTTGAACTAGTTTGCATTCCCATCAGCAGTGTAAAAGTGTTCCCTTTTCTCCACATCCTCATTGCATCTGCTGTTGTTTGTTTTATTAATGATGGCCATATTTACTGGAGTTAGGTAGTATCTCAATGTGTTTGATTTGCATTTATCTGATATTAGCGAGGTTGAGCATTTATTAATGTGTCTGTTGGCTGTCTGTATATCTTCTTTAGAAACGTGTCTACTCATGTCTTTTGCCCACTTTTTAATGTGACTGTTTTTTTTTTTTTTTCCTTCCTTGAGTTTGAGTTCCTTATAGATCCTGGATGTTAGGTCTTTGTCAGAAACATAGTTGGTAAATATTTTGTCTCACTCTGTGAACTGTATCCTTTCTCTCTTAATGATTTATTTTGCTTTGCAGAACCTTTTCAGTTTGATGAGGTCCCACTTGTCTATCTTATCTCCTATGGCATGGACAGCTGGGATTTTTATGGGGAATTGGTTGCCTACTCTGATTCCCATAAGGGTATCTCCTGCATTTTCTAAGATTCTTATAGTCTGAAGTTTTACATTTAGGTCTTTGATCCATTTAGAGTTGAATTCTGTGTATGGTGATATGTAGGGGTCCTGTTTCAATCTTCTGCCTGTGGTCAGCTGGTTTTCCCGCATCATTTATTGAATAGGTTCTCCTCTCACCAGTGCTGTTATTGGAAGGGTTTTGTCAAAGATGAGTTGGCTGAGAATTGAGGTTTTGCTTCCAGAATCTTTTATCCAGTTTCATTGGTCCATATGCCTGTTCTTGACCAACACTAGGCACTGTTTTGATTACTGTAGCCTATAGTAAAGTTTAAAGTCTGGAAGTGTGATACCTCCCACTTTTTTTATTTTGCTAAGGATTGTTTGGACTATTCACCATTTTTGTTTGTTTGTTTATTTTGAGTTGGAGTCTCAGTCTGTCACCCAGACTGGAGTGCAGTGGCATGCTCATGGCCACCACTGCGTTGACCTGCTGGGCTTAGGTGATCTTTCCACCTCAGCCTTCCAAGTAACTGGAACTACAGAAGCACGCCACCACGCCCAGCTAGTTTTTGTGATTTATAGTAGAGATTAGGTCTCGCCCAGTTGCCCAGGCTGGTATCAAATCCCTGGGTTCAGGCAATCCTCTTGCCTCGGCCTCCCAAAGTGCTGGGATTACAGGTTGAGCCACTGTGCTTGGCCTATTTGTCATTTTTTATGTTTTCATATGAATTTCTTTATTGTCATTTCCAGGTCTGGAAAAAATGATATGGGCAATTTAATAGGTATTGCATTGAATATGTTGATTGCCTTTGGTAGGATTGACATTGTAATAATATTGACTCTTCCTATCCCTAAGCATGGAATAATTTTACATTTGTTTGTGTCTTCTTGGATTTCTTTGAGCAGTGTTTTGTAGTTTTTATTGTAAAGTTCTTTCAATTATCTAGTTAGTAAGATGGTGTAGTACTTCCTTTTTTTTTGGCTATTGTGAATTGGGTTGTGCTTTTTATTTGGTTCTCTGTATGTTTGTTGTTGGTACATAAAAATGTGACTGTCTTTTGCACATTTATTTTGTACCTAAAGACTTTGTGAAAGGACTGTATCAGTGAAAGGAGGCTTAGACAGATTCTCTTGGAGTTTTGAGGTGTAAGATCAGATTGTCAGCAAAGAGGGATAACTTGACTTCTTCTTTTCCTATTTGAATACACCTGATTCCTTCTCTGTTCTAATTACTCTAGCTAGGAATTCCAACACAATGTTGAACAGGAGGGGTGAGAGTGGGCAGCTTTTTCTTGTTCTGGTTTTCCGGGGAAATGCTTTCAGTTGCTGTCCATTTAGCAATATGTTGGCTTTGGATTTGGCACTTACTATTTGAGTTACGTTCATTCTATGCCTAGATGTTTAAGGGATTTTACCAAGAAGGGATGCTGTATTTTATCAAAAGCTTTTTCTGCATCTAATGATATAATCTTGTGATTTTTGTTTTTTTATTTTTGTTTTTTTAATACATCTGTTGATATATTTAATTGCATTTAAGGCCTTGCAGATATTGAACCAGCCCTGCATCTCGGTAATGAAGTCTACTTGGTCATGGTGGATGACTTTTGATATGTGTTGTTGGATCTGATTTGCTAGAATCTTTTTGAGAATTTTCGCACCTAAGTTCATTAGGGATATTGGCCTGTAGTTCTCTTTTTGTTGGATCTTTACCTGGTTTGGGTATGATGTTAGCTTTGTAAAATGATTTGGGGAGAATTCCATTTTTTTTCAATTGCCTGGAATACTTTCAATAGGATTGATATTGGCTCCCCCTTGTATGTTTTGTAGAATTCTTCCAGAAAGTCATCTTTTCCTGAACATTTTTTGGTAGGTAGTTTTCTTATGACACAGTCAATTTCCTGAGTTGTCACTGGTCTATTTAGTGTCTTATTGGCTTCTTGTTTCAATCTTGGGAGATTGTATGATATCAGATATTCCTCCATTTCATTTAGGCTATCAAGTTTGTTTCCATACAGGTACGCATAGTAGTCTCTGATAATCTTTTGTATTCCTTCATGATAAGTTATAATTTGATTTTTTTCATTTATGATTGTGTTTACTTGGGATGTTTCTCTCTTTTTCTTCGTCATTCTGGCTAGGAACCCATCAATCTTTTCTATTCTTTCAAAGAACCAACTTTTTGTTTTGTTGATTTTTTCCTACAATATTTTTGTCTTCTGTGTCCCATATTAGGGCTTTTACTTTGGTGATCAGGATTCTTCTGCTAAAGTTAGGTGTTTGGTGGTCATGTCTTCCCAGCTCCCTTAGTTGATTTTTTAGGTTGTTGACTTATGATATTTATATTTCTGTTTTCTTGCTGTGGATTTGTAGAGATATAATTTCCCCTCTTACAGCTGTATTCATGGCATCCCAGAGGTTTTGGTAAGATGTCTCTTCATTTTAATTTGTCTCCAGGAATCTTTTTATTTCTGTTTTGATTTCTGTGTTGACCCAGGAGTCATTCAGCACCCTGCTGTTTATTGTCCTATCTTTGTGGGGTTTAGGGGAATTTTGTTGGTTTTGATATTTATTTTTATTCCACTGTGGTCTGAGAAGGTACATGCCAGTATTTTGATCTTATGAAATTTGTTTATGCTTGATTTATGGCTGAGGATGTAATTGATTTCTGAGTACATTCCATGTGGTTATGAGCAGAATGTATATTCTGTGGTTGTTGGGTGAAGTGTTTGGTAGATACCTATTAAGTCCTTTTGTTCAAATGTAAGTTGAGGTTCGGAATCTAGATTTTTTGCCTTGAGGATCTATCTAGGATTGTTATTGGGGTATTGAGTCCCCAGCTATAATAGTGTTAGAGTCAATATCTTTTATTAGTTTGCTCAGTAATTGCTGTGTTGGGGCATATATGTTTAAGATGGATAATCTTGTGGATGGATTGAAACATTTATCCTTATGGAGTGTCCTTTTGTATCTTTTTACATTTTTGATTGCTTAAAGATTGTTTTGTCTGATATTAAAATTGCAATTCTTATCTTCTTTTGTGATGCATTTGCCTGGAAATTTGTTTTCCATCCTGTAAATTTGAGTCTATCGGTGTCCCTTTTGATGAGATGAATTTCCTGAATGCAATAAATTATGGGGTCATGGTTTTTTATCCAGTTTGTCATTCTGTGTCTTTTCAGTGATGCATTTAGTTTATTCACATTCAAGCTGATTTTTAAAATGTGATTGTTTATCCCTGTCATGAGGTTCTTATATTTTTCTTTGTTTTTTTGTTTTCTCTTAATTTTTGGGTAGACATATGTGTGTGTTTTCAAGTTTGCAATCATGATGTATTCTCTGGTGACTCTGTGCTCTCCTGTTCTCTTAGGAAGTGTGTGGTCATTCTTTTTTTTCTTTCTTCTGTGTTTATGCCTTCTTAAGCACCTCCTGTAGAGCTGGTCTGGAAGCTGCATAATCTCTTATGGATTGGATATATGGGAAGGATTTTAATTCTCTATCACTGATGAAGTTGAGCTTGGCTGGGTAGGAAATTCTTGCTTGAAATTGTTTATCTTTGAGGACTTTGAATAATGGACTCCAGTACTTATAGCTTGCAGTCTTCTGCTGATAGGTCTTCTGTTATTCTGATTGGTGTTCCCTGGTAGATAGTCTGCTCTTTCTCTATTGCAGTCTTTAGGAATTTTTCTTTTGTACCTACTTTGTGCAGGCAAATTACTATGTGTCTAGTGGTTGGTCTTCTCATATGATGTCTTGCAGAGGTTCTCTGTCTCTCTTGTGTTTGGATGGTCACATCTCTAGTGAGATGGGGAACATTTTCTTGGACAACCTCCTGAAATTCTTGCTCCAAGGTGTTCTTATTTTTCCTTTCTTCATCTGGGGTACCAAACAGATATAGGTTTGGCCTCTTGATATAATAACATACCTCTTGAAGGCTTTGTTCTTTCTTTCAGAGTTTTCTTTCTGTGTTTTACAGATCGAGTTATTTCCATGTTTTCATCTTGAACCTCTGAGATTTGTTCTTTAGCTAGATTAATTCTCCTTTCCATGCTTGTCATCTTGTTATTTATTTCCTGGATGAAAATTTTTTTATGGACAAAATCTCTGTTACAAGTTCTTTCAGTGTCGCATCTTGTCTTTCTTGAGTCTTATTCAGTCTTTTCTTTCATTCCCTAATCTCTGTTGTATTCTGGAGCTAGTCATTGGTGACTTCCATTTTTTGGGCTCCAAGGTCTGACTTTTTAGTCGTTTTCTCTTTGTTACACTGGGAATTACCTGTGTTCCTCCATTGATTTTCCTCTTTTGTGACTAATCTCTTTTTTTTCTCTTTAGTTCTGTTATTCAGTGGCTGTAGGGGAAACTTTCACTTCTGATGTTTGCTCAGCTCTCTATTCTTCCCTGCTCAGGGCTTTGAATTTATTCTATTTTGAAACAGGACTGTGGGTGGAAAGCTATGCCATCTCTTGTAGTTTTGAGAGTCAAATGAGGTGGAGCATAAGGACCTAGAATTCAGTAGCTATTTGTAAATCACAATGTTCACTGATTGTTGTATGGGTTCTCTGAGACCCACTCCCTATCACCACTGTATATGATGATACAGTAGGTATGTGTGTGTACCTTGAGTCCAAGATACAATATCAGCAATGAGGAGAACAGAGAAAAGTAGAATGAAATAAGACAGACAAAGATTAAAAAAATTAAAAACACAGGAAAACAAAACCAGAAAGCAAAGCAAAAAGCAATTAGATACACACACACTCTGAAACAAATTGGGAAAAAAGGAAAATAAACAAATAAAACCAAAACAAGAATACTGAACACATGCACACACACTCAAACATGCCAACATAAAATGAAAGGAGAAGAAAAAAAGAGGAATTCTGGTAAGATGGTGATGGCACAGGTGGGACTGTGAGATTCTCCGAAAGTGAGTTCCCACAAAGACTCTTGCCCCGCCTCCCACACTGCCAGCCGCACTGGTCTGAGACCTGGAGACCCTCAATCCCACACATGGCCGGCTATAGCAGCCCCTCTGAAGCTGCTGCTTCACCCCAGGCAGCCCCAGGCCCTGGCTGCGTGGAGCTCCCAGCTCCCTCCCCAGCTACACCGTCTCACCCAGTCCCAAGGCCAGCCCCAAGGCCAGCCCCAAGCCACACACCACCACCTGTGGAGGCCCTCAGATACCACCTTGTGGAGATCTGGGTTCCCTTGCTAGTTACACTGATCTGTCCTGCACTCAGCTGCTGCCAGCTCCCTCCCTGGCTGGGCACCCAGCCCAGTCTCAGGCCATGGCAGGCCCTGGAGACCCTCCACACTTGCCCCTTGGAATAACAGGCTCTATCTATTTCTGGGGCTCCCCACCAGACCCAAAGTCGCCACTGCCCATACAGGCCCCCAGTGCCCATGCCTCAGAACTCTGCGCCGCCACCCAGGTTGAAATGCCCAAAGCTGTGGTGGCTGGTGCTTGCCCCTCAGAGTTCCAGGTCCCTGCCCAGGGGTCCAGATCCCCATCTGGCCCCATCTCAAGCCTCCATCACCCAGGGAGGCTCTATGCACCTGCCCCTCAGAGATACCAGCTCCATTCCTGACTGAAGTGCCCTGCGGGAGGCCCAAAGTCACTGCCACTGCCCACCATCCACCTTTTGGAGCTTCAGTTCCCCTCTCTGGCTGAGGCGCCCAACCCCATCTCAAGCTGCCATTGCCCAAGGTGGCTGTGGCACCCACCCCTCAGAGCTGTGGGCTCCATCCCTTCCTAGCTCACCCACCTAGCTCTGCCTAACCTTCAACTTGGGAGCTAAGACTTTGTGACTGTGTAAGGGAGCACTACATCTTAACAAGGTTGGTCAGTTTGTGTGTCTGTATGATTATATGTCCTAGTTTGTTTGTTGTTATTGCTGTTATTTGATTGTTTGTTTTTATTTTTGTTTTCTCTTACTCCTATCTGTCTTCAGGTCTATTTTCATTTATTAGTGGGTACCTCTGTTTGTGCTCCCTTTTACTCTCTTGTCTCCACCTTCTGCTTCCCCCTCTCCCTGTTCCATTTCTCTCCCTTTACTTACATCATTTTACTTCCTGAGAGCAAGACAATACCCCCACTTCATGAACAGATTACAAGACAGTGGGAAGCAGGATCCAGCATATCCATACAACTGTCAGTGGATTTGGGGATCTGCAGATAAATTTTGAATCACAGCTCCCCCCTCAAATAAATCTCAAAGCTGCAAAAGTTATAACCCTCAACCTACAGACCAGCCTCAGAATCAAACAAAGCCAGAAGAGTCACACATGGAAGAATAGGAGATTGAGCAAACAGAAGCAAAAAATAACCCCGCTACCCCTGAACAACAGATATAAAGAAGACAGAGGAAGAAAAAAAAAAACAAAAAGAAAAAGTGAGGAGTCACATCGACACACATGAAGAACAATCAAAAGAAGAATATAGGTCTCACACAGACCCCTGGGAGATCAGACAGTGAGAAAACAAACTTCAGCATGCAAACAACGAAGAGTTCCCAGAATGACTGGTCACATACTACAAACCCAGATATCAAGACATTAATAGAGAGAATAAAAAGAATTGAGGAGAGACAAGAGGAAAACAGGGAGTTGATAAATGAAATACAGCAGTAAAGAATACTGTGATTGAAATAAATAACAAACTAATAAGCATGGAAAGCAGACTTAACCAAGCAAAAGACAGAATCTCAGAACTTGAAGACCAAAATATAGAACTAAACCAAACTGTCAAAAAAATAGAAAAGAAGCCGGGCTCGGTGGCTCAGCCTGTAATCCCGTGCCTTTGGGAGGCTGAGGTGAGTGG
>NW_007175551.1:207929-208269 GCF_000164805.1 Carlito syrichta
CCAGCAGGTCGAGGCTGCGGTGGCCGGGAGCGGCTACTGCACTCCAGTCTGGGCGACAGAGTGAGACTCCAACTCAAAAAACAAACAAACAAACAAAAAATAGAAAAGAAGCTTAAAAAGACAGAATAAACCTTCAAGAGATGAGCAATTACTTCAAGAGAATGAACCTAAGAGTAATTGGTCTTCCTGAGACAGAAAGAGAGACAGAGACCACCCTGGAACACACATTGAACTCCAAGCTCTCCTAGCCTGAAGGGTTTCTGTAGATAAGTCTGCTGCTATTCTGATTGGTCTTCCCTGGTAGGTAGTCTGACCTTTTTCTCTTGCTGCTTTTAGGATG
>NW_007175551.1:208428-209536 GCF_000164805.1 Carlito syrichta
CCAAGAATAACCTACCCAGTCAAGCTAAGTTTCATCAGTGAGGGAGAATTAAAATCTTTCCCAGACACCCAATCCCTAAGAACTTATGCTGCCTCCAGACTAACCTTACAAGAAACTCTTAAGAATGTATTAAACATCAAAGAAAAGGGAAAAAGAACAACAATGTTCTTCACAAGAGCACATGAAAAAGATTGAAAACACACATGAACCAACAAAAAAACGAAAGAAAAGAAAGACAACAAACAAACAAGTACAACAACAACTCTATAAGAACATCATGACAAAAATAAACCCTCTGATTTCAGTAATTAGCCTGAATGTGAATGGACTAAATGCACCACTGAAAAGACACAGAATGGCAAAATGGATAAAATATCATGAGGCAACAATATATTGTCTCCAAGAGACTCATCTCACCAGAAAAGATACTCACAGACTCAAAGTAAGAGGATGGGAAACAAATTTTCAGGCAAAGGGAGAACAAAAGAAAGCTGGAGTTGCAATCTTAATCTCAGACAAAATACCTTTTAAGCTATCAAAAATCAAAAAAGATGAAGACGGTCACTATATAATGATAAAGCGTTCAATCCATCAACAATAAATATCCATCCTAAACATATATGCACCTAATATAGGAGCACCAATATCGGTAAAGCAGCTTCTAGACAAACTTAAAAAAGATTGATTCTAACACTATCATAGCAGGGGACTTTAATACCCCACTCACAACCCTCCTGGAGAGATCATCAAGACAAAAAATTAGCAAGGACATCCAGAACCTCAATGAGACTCTTGAACAAATGGACTTAATTGATACTTACAGAACACTCCACCCAAAGACAACAGACTGTACATCCTACTCACTACCATATGGAATGTAATCCAAGATCGACCACATCATTGGCCATAAATCAAACATAAACAATTTTCATAAGATTGAAATCTTGCCATGCACCTTTCAAACCACAGTGGAATAAAAATAAATATCAATACCAACAAAATTTCCCCAAAACTCGCAAAGACATGGTCACCAAATAGCATGATGCTAAACAATGACTGGGTCAACACTGAAATCAAAGAAGAAATTGAAAGATTCCTGGAAACAAAT
>NW_007175552.1:0-808 GCF_000164805.1 Carlito syrichta
ATAATGATAAAAGGTTCAATCCATCAACAAGAAATATCTATCCTAAACATATATGCACCCAACATAGGTGCGCCAACATTCATAAAGCAACTTCTAGGAAAACTAAAGAAAGACATTGACTCTAACACCATAATAACTGGGGACTTTAATACACCACTCACAACCTTAGACAGATCATCAGAACAAAAAATCAGCAAGGAGATCCAGAACCTCAATGAGACTCTGGACCAAATGGACTTAATTGATACGTATAGAACACTCCATCCAAAGACCACAGAATACACATTCTACTCATCACCACATGGAACATATTCTAAGATCGACCACATAATTGGGCAAAAATCAAGTATAAGCAAATTTAAAAGGACTGAAATTCTACCATGCACCTTCTCGGACCACAGTGGAATAAAAATAAACATTGACACCAACAAAGTCCCCCCAAAACCCACAAAGACATGGACACTAAACAGCATGATGCTAAATAACTCCTGGGTCAATGATGACATCAAAACAGAGATCAAAAGATACCTGGAAACAAATGAAAATGAAGAAACATCTTACCAAAATCTCTGGGATGCCTTAAAAGCTGTAATAAGAGGGGAATTTATATCCCTACAAACACACATGAGGAAAATGGAAGGAACAGAAATTCACAACCTAACAAGTCACCTAAAGAAACTGGAAAAGCAAGACCACCAAAACCCTAATTTCAGCAGAGAATCCAGATCACCAAAATAAAAGCCCAATCCAGGACATAGAGACAAAAGATATAGAAAAATCATGAAACAAAAGCTGGTTCTTCAAAAGA
>NW_007175553.1:0-758 GCF_000164805.1 Carlito syrichta
TTAGACAGATCATCAGGACAAAAAATTAGCAAGGAGATCCAGAACCTCAATGAGATTCTGGACCAAATGAACTTAATTGATACGTATAGAACACTCCATCCAAAGACCACAGAATACACATTCTACTCATCACCACATGGAACATATTCTAAGATCGACCACATAATTGGACACAAATCAAGTATAAGCAAATTTAAAAGGACTGCAATTCTACCATGCACCTTCTCGGACCACAGTGGAATAAAAATAAACGTTGACACCAACAAAGTCCCCCCAAAACCCACAAAGACATGGACACTAAACAGCATGATGCTAAATAACTCCTGGGTCAATGATGACATCAAAACAGAGATCAAAAGATACCTGGAAACAAATGAAAATGAAGAAACATCTTACCAAAATCTCTGGGATGCCTTAAAAGCTGTAATAGGAGGGGAATTTATATCCCTACAAACACACATGAGGAAAATGGAAGGAACAGAAATTAACAACCTAACAAGCCACCTAAAGAAGCTGGAAAAGCAAGACCACAAAAACCCTAATTTCAGCAGAAGAATCCAGATCACCAAAATAAAAGCCCAAATCAAGGACATAGAAGACAAAAAGATAATAGAAAAAATCAATGAAACAAAAAGCTGGTTCTTCGAAAGAATAAACAAGATCGATGGTCCCCTAGCTAGATTGACTAAGAAAAAACGAGAAAAAAACCAAATAAGCACAATCAGAAACACAAAAGATGAAGTCACATCTGACCCTGA
>NW_007175554.1:0-762 GCF_000164805.1 Carlito syrichta
TATTTGATTTTTAGAGTAGACTTGTTAGGATAAAAATATATACATATACACTCATAGCTGCGTAAATCTATGCTTGCTGTTTTGTTTCCTTTGCTACATTATTCAAGTGTAATAGTTATTATACGATTTATAAAAGAATTAACGATAAGGTATTAGCTTAACAGGATATAGCATAGTATTAAAGTCCAATAACTAGATCATATAAAAATTAAAGTTTAGACATATGAAACATGTGAATTATAGTAAAGTTTTGTAGTTTAAGAATAAGTTTTAACTGAGTTATAAGGCATTATGTTAAATTGTAATAGGTTAATAGTATAACTGACAGTTAAGTCATTTAACTAAACTTATAGATTATAGTATAGTGTTAAGTTGATAATATTAATTGTTAACAATATTGGGAATCAGTGAACTTGGATTGAACCTAGAGTTAACTCAGGAAAGTTTTTTGTATTAATCAGGGTATAGAGCAAAGAGTATAATATGAATGATTCATTGAACATTATGGAAAACACTTTGAACGATTTGTATTGAAATTGTGCACCTGTGACCTTAATGTAAGCACGGCAGGCATCACGGAATTTGAATTGTTTGCTTGGAAATTGCAGATCTCGTGGTGGTCTTGTGATGCATAGTTTGTAAAGCACGAAACTTGTACGCCCCCGGTGAGTGATTATCACATTGCTGGAGGGTATAGAAAATGGTATATAAGTTGGAAAATGTTTGAATAAAATCGGCTCCAGTCCTGATCAGACTGTTCCG
>NW_007175555.1:0-989 GCF_000164805.1 Carlito syrichta
CACAATAAAGCAGAGAGGAAGTACATAACCACTGAAGGCCACTAGTGGGAGGTGGAGGAGGCAGAATTCAAACTGAGGTGGTCTGTGGGATGTTCCTACTCCCTACAGTGTCTGCCACTTCTAGAGTGAACAGCTGGACCCTGAGCTAAGGCCATGACACACAATGCACTGCTGATTTTTTATAGCAATCATATGGAATGAATACCTTCTTTCCTTCCCCTTTCTTTCCTTCCTTCTTTTTCATTCTTTTTTCCTTCTTTCTTTCCTCCTTGTCTCTCTCCCTCTTTCCTTCCTTCCTTCTTTCCCCTCTTGCCTTCCTTCTTTTTTTTCTTCCTTTTTTCTTCTCTCTTTCTTTCTTTCTTTCTCTCCTTCCTTTTTTCTTTCCTTCCCCACTCTCCTTCCTTCTCTTTTTTCTCTCTCCTTTCCTCCTTCTTTTCTTCCCTTCCTCCTTCCTTCCTTCCATCCCTTCTCTCTTTCCTTCCTTCTCTCCTTTCCTTCTTCCTTCTTGTTCTTCCTTTCTTTCTCTCCTTTCCTTCTTCCTTCTTTTTTTTTTTTTTTTTTTGAGACAAAGTTTTGCTCTATCATCCAAACTGGAATACAATGACATGATCACAGCTCACCCCAACCTCTAATGCCTGGGCTCAGGTGGTCCTTCCACCTCAGCTTCCCAAGTAGCTAGGACTACAGGTGCGTGCCACTCTACCTGGCTTTTTTTTTTTTTTTTTTTTTTGGAAAGTCGAATTCTCTCTTTGTTGCCCTGCTTGGTTGCAAACTCTTACCTCAAGTGATTCTCGGTCTCCCAAAGGGCTGGAATTACCAATGTGAACCACCACACTTGACTGAAAGGTGCCATTAATATACCCATGAGAAAAAGGAAGCTAGGCACAGGTAAGGAATTCATCCGTGGGCAGGGCACAGAGCTACAGAGAAATTGAGCCAGGATTTAATCCTAGAATGCCTGTGTACAGAGCCCAGCTTTATTTTATTTT
>NW_007175556.1:0-783 GCF_000164805.1 Carlito syrichta
ATTATTTTTACTTCTCCTACATGAAAATGAATTGTTACAGTGTCGTTCATGGAAAAGACTATCCTTTCCCCCACCGAACTGTAGAGGCTTTTTTTCACAGTTCAAGTGAACATAGATGTGTGGGCCTCCTTCTGGTCTTTCTTTTCTGTTCTGTTCTTTTCTGATCTATTTATGCCAGCGCCTATGGCCTTAGTTGCTGTAGCATTACAGCTTATCTTGAAAGCTTGTGGTGCAATTCTCTAGCTTTGTTTTTCTTGTTGCAAGTTTGCTGTTGGACATCTTCTGCATTTCCTTATAAATTGTGAAATCTGTCAAAAAATTTTTTTGCCCCAAGTGTGCTACCTTTATATTTTATTTTGTTTTTTGCAGAAATAGAGTCTCACTGTGTTACCCAGGCTGGTCTTGAACTCCTGACCTCAAGCAATCCTCCTGCTTTGGCCTCCCAAATTGCTGGGATTACAAGTGTGAGCAACTGTGCTTGGCCAACTTGTCAAAATTTCATATGCACACACCTACTCCTTGAACAAAAAAAACCTGAGTTTTAAATTTTGATTTTATTTAAATGACTGAATAACTTAAAGAGAATTAGCATCTTAACAACCTAAGTCTTTTTATTCAGAGATATAGTGTATACCACATAAAACTCTCAATTATTTAGACCTTTAATTTCTCTCAGCAATAATTTGTAGTTTTCAGGGTTGAGGTCTTGCACGCATTTTAGAAGATTTATACCTAAGGTGTTTCATGATTTTTGATGCAACACTATATATATATATATATATA
>NW_007175557.1:0-1433 GCF_000164805.1 Carlito syrichta
TGTCTGATTTAAAACTCTGAAAATATAGCAATGAATTAAATCCCTGCCCTAGAAACTATATTCTGAGTGGAGGGAGAAAGTCAATAAATAAAATAAGTTAGGTCAAATATAAGTAGGAAGTTAGACGATAATCAGTGTTATGAAAAAACTAAGCAGAGAGAGGGAGTGAAAGTTCAATTGTAGAGAGGTAATGGCAGACCTCCCTAGGAAGGTGAACTTTGATCTTGACTTGATGGATGCGAGGAATGAGCCACGTAGACACCTGAGGGAAGAATGGTTTAGGCAAAAACAATAGTAAATGCTAAGGCCCCGAGGCCAAAGCATGCTAGGCATGTTCTAGAAACAGTGTGGAGCCCAGCACCACTGGAGGCCACTAAGCAAAGGGAGAGTATATACAGGAGATAAGGACAGAGAGGTAGCTGGCTCAGGTCTTGTTGGCTATTCTAATGATTTAGCAAGTGAGATGGAAAACCAGTGAAAGATTCTGAGCAGAGAACTGACATAATCTGATTTATGTTTAAAAAAAATTATCCTGGCTTTAGGTTAAGAATATATCAAAAGAGGACAAGGGTAAAGGCAAAAAGAAAAGTTAGAGAGACACTGCAATGATTCAGCAGAAAGATCCTGGTTGCTTGGACCAGGGTGGTGACAGTACTGGTGGCACAAAAGTAGCTACTGTGGATAGCAGAAGAGATGGACATAAACTCAGGAATTAAGGGTGTGAGAAGGATCATGGAAGGGGAAAGAAAGGTGGAGCTGGACTACTCAGCAGGGAGACTGAACTTATCCTAGGCATACAGGGGTCAAGGAAGGCTTTCTGGAAGAAGAAATATTCAAGATGAAAGCTGACATTGTGATACTGAGTGACCAACAGTCCAGGTTTGCCAGGGACTATTCTGGTTTTGAGACCGCTCAGTCCCAGGGAAATGGGGAGGGTTGGCCAACCTGCTGTGAGAGTTTCCTGGTGAAGCTGGAATCATGGGAGGATGAGAGTGCCCTAGGCAGAGAGAATAGCATGTAAATAACTGAGAGACAAGAGAGGGTGATGCTAGGGGGTAGGAAGTAAGCAGGAGGAGAGTGACAGAATGTAGGGGTGAGGACACAGGAAAGAGCTCTAGTACTAACAACTTGGCAGTTTTATCTGTCACTTCAGTTTATTTACTTGTCAAAGAGCTGTTAAAAAATCATTTATAAGTTTTTGAGCAAAGAAAAACTTGGTAAGGAGGAAGTCAATAAGCAGATTAGGAAATATAATTTCTTTGAAACATTGGAGCTGAGTGTTCAGTTGCTACTTGGAAGTTCTCATGTCCAATAAGGTCACGTTCTCAATGAAACTAGTTCATTGTTTACCCTATTTTCCTGTTTGCATTAATAACATTGTGATTTTCCTAGGCTCAAAATCTCAGACTCATATTTTTTATCTTTTCTCCTTG
>NW_007175558.1:0-929 GCF_000164805.1 Carlito syrichta
TGCCACCTGCGACCACCCTCCCCCGCCCCCGAAGCAGCTGAACCAGGCCTGTTGGATGGGCTTATGTTCCCCCCTCTAGGGTGATTTGCCATGTATGCGCTTGGTGGCTGGGTGGCAAATGTCATGGAAGAAGAGAGGTAATAGGGAGAAAACCCATTCTTCCAGGAATCCCAGTCAGCAACTAAGCAAATATAAAAATCAGACTGCTGCAACCAATAAGTAAAAAGATCTTCAGTGGAACAGCGGGGGCGGTGTGGGGGGGTAGGTAATGTAAAAAATGTAAAAGATAAAAACAAACAAATAACAACAGCAAAGCGATTAGAGGAGTATTGATGTGGATAAAAATAGAAAAGAAAAGGAGGGTTCTCAGAGAACCAAATAAAAAGGTTAAAAGGAAAATAATAAAGAGAAAATGAAGATAAGGAAGGAGATGAAATGGAAAGAGATTAAGAAGGACGAAAAATTAAATAATTTATAGCTCTGACGAGACAGGGTAAAAAACGTAAAACCCAAATGTCAAAAAGCAAAAGGATAAAAGTGTGACAAAGCTAAAATATAAAAGGGTAAAAATAAAATAATAAAAAGGTGGTAAAAGATTAAAAGCAGAGCTGCATAAAATGTGAGATATAAATAAAACACTTTTCACAAGGCAAGATTAAAAAAAGGTAAAACTAGTATGATTTAAGAGATTAGGAAGAGAGATGATTAAGTGAGCGAAGGTGATTCAGTCACAAAACAATACGCTGAACAGTAAGATGAGAACTAAAGAGACTATTCCTATAGGATGCAAAATACAAGCACCTTGAACGACCACGGGGTTAAATTTTATTAGAATGGCAGCAGCCTGATTTCAAGGGCATAAAATCCTTCCAGAGAGGCACGAGGGAGTTTGTCTGCACGAGGAGAGGTAGAATCCGGCAGACCCCCCC
>NW_007175559.1:0-710 GCF_000164805.1 Carlito syrichta
TTTATATCTACAATGTTTGCAAGGGGAAGTCATATATTTTCTGCCGTGTTTTGCAATTTAAAGATGGCTAGAATCCAACCTTTTGCAATGAATTTGTGTGTGTGTGTGTGTGTGTGTGTGTGTGTGTGTGTGTGTGTGTGTGTGTGTTTTGAGTCAGTCTCACTCTGTTGCCCAGGTTGGAGTGCAGTGGCACACTCATAGCCACCGCAGCCTTGACATGCTGGGCTCAGATGATCCTTCTGCCTCAGTCTTCCAAGTAGCTGGAGCTACAGACATGTGCCACCATGCTCGGATAATTTTTTGTTTTACTGTAGAGATGAGGTCTCACAAGTTGTCAGGTTGGTCCCGAACCCCTAGGTTCAGGCAATCTTCTTGCCTCAGCCTCCTGAAGTGCTGGAATTACAGACGTGAGTCACCACGCCCAGACTATCTTGTCAATATATACATCCCTTATCTTCTACTTTCTCAGTCCAGCCCCTGAGATGCGTTGCTTCCCCTCATGAAAATGTGGTTTCCATCGCTTCAGAATCCTTTGTCTGTCCCGGGTCCATATTGCCAAGGGAGGCTTCATGTTTCCCATAGAGGCCTTTTCTGTTTTGCCCTTCTGAGGTGGAGACAGAGGCAGGTCAGCTTGAAGGCTCCTGGCACTTCACTGGCATGACTCAGGCCTGCCCGAGTCCAGTTTGTATCACAAAACAGCTCCCCATGGT